>NW_026868137.1:169006-265692 GCF_020745735.1 Hemiscyllium ocellatum | reverse complement strand
AACAGGGTGTCAGTTCACTGAGCATCAACTCATTTGTCTTTTTCGTTCGTTTTTCCTTCCTGCTGTAACTTATGACAGTGGGATCTTGTTACTACACAGTCTGTAAAAAATCCTGGATAATTTTCTTTTAACTCACCAATTCCCTCATCTTCCTTTGGCTTCTCACCACAAGGGGTGCCCTCTCCCACCTCGCCTCCTGCTAAATCGTTCCCAAGAACAAACTGTATTCCTAGAACAGACACTCTGTTACTCACTGTCACTGTTACTTCCCCAATCTTGATTTGGCACTCCATCCTGATGTTACACAAGGGAATGCTTAATTTCTGTCCCCATTTCACAAGTTATCACGTTCTTGATTAACATGTCAGAAAGAGTGAAAAAAAACTTTCATCTCGTACTATTAGAGGGTGAGAGAAAGTGAGGGCGGCAGATGCTGGAGATGAGAGTTGAAAAGTGTGGGGCTGGAAAAGCACAGCATTTCGGCAGCATCCAAGGGGCAGGAGCATTGACGTTTCAGGCATACGTCCTTCATCAGGAAAGTGGGGCGTAAGGGAGGGGGAAGGAGGTGAGAAATAAATGGGTGGGGGGGGTGGAGCTGGGTGAAAGGGAGCTTGAAAGGCGATTGGTAGATGCAGGTGGGGTGTGATGGTGATATGTCGGAGAGGGGAGTGATAGGACACCTATCGGTGGTAGGACAGCTGGAACCCTCAAACTGTACAGCATCAACGTTGACTTCATCAAATTCCAAATCTCCCCTCCACCAACCTCTCCCAGATCCAACCGTTCAACCTAGCACCGCCCTCTTGAACTGCCCTAACAGGCCATCTTCCTTTCCACCTATCGACTCCACCCTCCCCTCCGACAAATCACTATCACTCCCACCTACATCTTCTTATGCCTTCCCAGTGACCCTCCCACCAGCTCAGCTACTACTCTCGTATTATCTTCCAGCCCCCTTGTCCCCCACCACGTTCCGGACGATGGGTTTCTGCCTGATATTCGATTGTCCTGCTGTTCGGACGCTGCCTGATCTGTTGTGCTTTTCTGGCGCCTCACTTCCCAACTAATAGAGAGTGAGCAGATCCCTTATCTCACAAAATTATCATTTCTTATCCTTCTCCCCTGTTCTTTCTGAGTAAACTTTATCTACAGAGCTGAATTCTTTAAAGAGATCAGGCACTGCCTCCATACCCAGCCCTTGCCTAGGCTGTGCAATGTCCTGCAGCTCCTCGGCTGCACTTGGGGTTTCCTTTACCAGTTTCACTAATGCACTGGCTTAGCCTCTTCTACCGCATCTTTCACCAAAGTGTCTTCTTTAACGCCCAGCACGGTGTGTGCCAGCTAACTGCAGTGAAAACAACTTTTTCCTGTGCCTTTCTTAAACCATCAGCACTGTAATATTATGTGTTCCACTCCCTTACAGTGAGAGCACCTGAGGCCTTTCACCACCTTTCAACCCCTTTGGGCTTCTTTCTTCACCTGTGGTAAACTAATGTGAGCTACTGTTCGCTGTGTAATGTGTGATCTTCCCTTCTCCCAATTTCTATCCCCCACAGGATGAAATTCCTGCCAGAAGCTAAATTTCATCACATGCCACAATGCATATTTACCTGCCATTTCTGCCGCACTTTTCACTTCTTGAACTTTCTATTCACTCACATGAATTTTTCCTATCTCTGGAAGTGAGTCTTTAACTTCTCCAGCTGATTAATCTTCAAGCCTCACAGGTCTTATTCATTTTTAAGGCCATAACCCACCTATCAAAATGACTGTGGTTAATTCTTTCAAACTCAATATAAGTCCGACCTGGTTCCGTCTCTATTTTTTCCGAATTTCTGTCTATAGCTTCTAGTATCAATTCATAACGAATCAACATAGCCAATTTGACATCTTGATAATGTCTGGATCCCTCGTCTGACAGCGCTGCACATACCTCACTAGCTGTGCCCACCAGATTAGTCTGAACTAGCATTACCCACAAGTTCACTGGACACGTCATCTGCCGTGTCATTTTTTCAAAATGAAATAAAAAAAACGTTTTGACATTTTTCTCACCGAAATATGACAAGTTACTAACCTAGTTGTATATATCCCTACGTTCTCCCTTCATCTCCATCCTGTTAATTTAACTTTCTTACCTAATTCCCAACTTCTGAATTTCAATTCCCCTCTCTCTTTCTTTCTCTTCTCTTTCTCTTTTTCTCTCTCTGTTTCCGCCCCCTTTACTTATCTTCTAACTCCAGTTGCCACATTTGTAATTTAAGTTTTCATAACTCTACTGCAGTTGCCTATTTCTCTGATACATCAAAGTGCTTGACCAACTCCATTACTCCCTTCCCTTTTCCCCTTGGTTAAACCCAATTCCAACCTATTGGCTCATTCTAAAAATGTCCTCCTTCTTTCTTTCTAAATTTCCTTGGAAAATTTGGGAACCTCTTCAGTAATGTTAAAAGCCATTTCCCTCACTTTTCATTTAACCAACCACAAGTAACAAAATTAAACGAATTTTCCCAATGGTTTCATTTGAAGCTCAAAGTCACTAATTGCAATGAGTCGGAATTTGCTGGGACCTGTTGTATCACAGATCTGTTCAAGTCTGTCCAAATTCCATATGGCAAGGCCCCAAACTGTAGAACATCAATGTCAAACCACTCTGTTAATTAAAACCACATACCCAGAAAAACCCACCTCACATCATAATCTGTCAAAACGTGAGCGACAGAGAACTCCTAAATTCCACTAATAAACCAAAAAAAACAATTTATATGTGTGCAAGTTAGCTCACTGAGCTTGAAGGTATGTTTTCAGAAGTTTCGTCACCATGACTATGTTTCTTAAATTGGGTGATGTCATTTCCGTTTATTTTAACAATCGAATGTAGACAGAATCTAAATTGATGAGTTTATTGATGGACTTCTGGTTAGAACACCATTCCTCTAAGAAGGTCCTTGCGTGTCTTAGTATGTGTGTGTGCTTTGTCCCAGTCAAAGTGGTGCCCTTCTTTGTCTGTATGTATGGAACATAGTGATAGTGCGTCATGTCTTTTGGTGACTACTTGGTGTTCATGTATCCTCGTAACACGACAACAGGGCAGTCTCAATGGTGGAAAAAAGATTGTATTTATACTGTTTAATCAATGTGTGTGTGTGCAGATAAGTCACAAATGATGTATAAAATTGATAAAATATTAAAACATTATTTGATCCTCTCAACGTTCCATCTTTTTCTGGGATTCCCAACTCTAATCTCTCATTCTTACCAGGATGTGTGCTCCAAATTCTTGATTCTGGTGTCCCAACTTATTTCAATATGTTGGCCTGTTGGGTTCTTTCCAAAGCTAGTGCCTGTCATATCATTAGAGATAAATATTCTGGCATCAGACTCAGCATTTGAACATAATACTCTGCTGTACATGAACTGTACAAAGGACCACAGCACAAAGGAATTGCCAAAATATTGGGGGATGTTCATCTGCTTCTTTCGAGAATGTGGTTTTCTCATTTTCCATATCTCCATATCTATATACTCTCTCTCTAGTTCTGCCTTTGTAGCTGGTTTAGAATTCCACCAATTATTCTTCGTGTCCCATCTCTCAAAGCTCCTTCTTTTAGTTTACATCTCTTCAAGATGTAATGTGGTTATACTTAAGCAATGTAACTACAAAGACTTGCAGGCGTAACAGGCCCGAGTTAATTGGAGGGGAGCTGAGCAGGAAACACCATGGAGCAGCAATGGGAGGAGTTTCTGGGGATAATTGGAAGATAATACAAGAAATGCAACCCCAAGAACATGAAACATACTCATGGGAGGACAAGGCAGCCATGAGTGATAAGGCATCAAATCAAAAGAGAAAATATACAATGTGGTGAAGATGATTGGGAATCCAGAGAATTCATTGGCTCTGAAACTACATAACTCTGGTATCACTGACACTACAGAGCTCTTAATCATGATCAGGGAAAGAAACAGAGGAAAAACAATCACTTTAAACACAGAAGATTGTATTTCTCAAGGAAAAGATTCAGGTGAATTAAACATTTGAATTAAGATTAGTTAAATGCTTTTGCGGAATGAGTCAGATTGGAAGCAAGTCTCGGGGAGACAGACCCTCAGCAGAATGAGAGTGTGACAATTGAAGTATTTCCACATCAGAAACCAGGTTAGGTCACTGAGTGCAGGCCTGATGGGTGAATGGGTCTCAGTGAGGATTGGGGAACAGACAGCAAAATTGCATTGCAGATATTGCAGCTCCAAACTGCGTATTCATGTAGTGCTTTAGACCACAGCAGCAGGAGAAGCAGAACAGCATCCAACCACAACCTGTAACTTTTTGCCAGGATAACACCCCAGTCTGTCATTACCATCAACAGCATCTATGGCTCAGTGACCAGTGTGGGTGAACATGTCAGAGTCAGAATCACATGAACCTTAACCTGATGCTAACTCATTTATGCTACCAGACTTGATCAACAGATCTGAACGAAGCCCTGCAGTCCTGCCACATTCAGTTATAAATGGTGATGGACGCTTAAACAAATAGCTGGAGGAGAGGGCTCCACAAACATCCCCATCCTAAATAATGGAACAGACCTGCACATCAGTGTAAAAGAGAAGGATGTTTTATCTGCACCAACTTCTGCCAGAAGTGTTGAGTCGATGATAATCATCACCCTCGCCATGATGCCCACAGAATCACAGATGCCAGTCTTCAACTAATGTGATTCGCTGCACGTGACATGAAGAAACAGCTGAACACAGTCGATACAGACACATGCAATGGGCCAGGACACCATTCCTACAATAGGACTGAAGACTTGTGTTGCACAACAAGCCGTGTCGCTGGGGAAGCTGTTTTAGTTCCAACTCCAACTCTGACATCTCCCTGGCAATGTGGAAAATTACTCATCTAAGTACCGTTTCCGAAAACGGGAATAATTACAATCTGATCATTTACCACCCCCTCAGTCCCATCACGACAGTCAAGTTGGTAGGAGTTCTTTATGACAGAGCTGTCAAGCAGCACAGAAATACCCTGCTCAGTGTTGTCTCTGACAGGCCCCCATGTGGAGATGGTGCTATTGTGGAAATGTCACTGGACTTCTAATCCAAACCAGGCTAATGTTCTGCCAGCTGGTGGAAGTTAAAGACAATTAATAAAATATCGAGATCGAAAATCTGGGTTCAGTAACAGTGACCTTGAAGCCAATCTCGATTGTAAACAGAACTTCCTTCTCCAATGTACTTTAGGAAGTGAATCTCCCATGATTTCCTTGGCTGGCCTAAAACTGACTCCAAAGACCCTGACATGTGATAAACATTTCAATGGTCTCTGAAACGGCCAATCAAGGCACTCACTTCTATTAAACTGCACCAAGGTCTGAAATGATGAAACCGTACAGAACACCCGGCCTCAGCATCAGTGTTGGAAAAGGGAATGGGAAAACAGTCCTGTCGACCCTGCAGAGACCTCCTTCCTAACATCTGAGAGCTTGTGACAACATTTACCGAGATTTCCCACAGACTGCACAGAAACAGCGGGAAAGGAGTATGTGATACAACACATTGACCCTCCCCCATTCTAGTTCATGGAAAAACATCTCCTCAATGCAATTACGCCACATGATATACATATCCGTTAATGTGAGTAACCTTTGGAAGTTATAAAATAGGAAATGCAGTAGTACGTTTGGTCCATTGAGTTTGTGAACCAATTCCATGTAATGATGGTTGGCCCTTCATTTCCACACCGTACTCCTGCTCTCCCATCATCCCTTTACTGTCTCTAAATCCTTATTTATAATCAGTGTCTTGGTTTCCAGGTGCAAGCCAATTCCCCATGTTCACCAGTCAGTGAGTGCAGACATTTATTCTCATCTCATTGCAGAGTGACCTGCCTTATCTAATACTGTGGTTCCTTGTTTTAGTCATCCCAGCCAGGGGAATATCATCCCTGCTTTTAATCTGTATCACCCTGGCAGAGTTTTGTATATCTCACTGAGATCTCCACTCATTTTCCTAAACCCCATGGAATATTGGTCCAGTCACCCCAAACTCTGCTCCCACAACAAACCCTTCAACCCAGATATCAGTCTGGTCATCCTTCACTGCTCTCCCTCAATGTCAGGTTGGTCCTTTATTAGGTAAGGAGACCAAGCCTGCACACAATACTGCACAAGGCTCGAGATGGGATGTCTCCAAAGGCCTGTACAGCTGCAGTAAGACACCCTTTCTCCTGGACTCACATCCCCCTGAAATGAAGGTCAACACACCAGTTATCTTCTTTACTGTTTTATGTTTCTGCAATATTGCTTTCAGCGACATATGTACAAGGAGATGCAGATCCTTTTCCATGTTACAGCTCCCCACTTGGTGGGTCTGTGTACACTGGTCAGCGTGTCAATGCCATGCCCAGTATTGACTTCTGGTTACAGAACTCACTGCGCTGCAGGGACCTCAGAGGTTGATGCAAAAGGAAACAACAAAAAGGAGCATATGTCCCTTTGTAAAGCAACGTATTTCACCCAATCCCTTTCAAATTGTAGGATTCCAGTTTATCATTTCCACCAAAGGGCACACCGTCACCTCTATCCACATTGTTCTCCATCTGTCACCTATTTACCCATTCACTCCACTTGTCTCAGTCTTCTTGGTGCTTTTTTACATCCTCCGCACCCACTCACAATCCCACATCCATTAGTGCTGTCAGCAGGCTGGGATGTATTGCATCTGATTCCAGCAACCAAATATTTAAAGGACATTGTGAACAGCTGGGCCCCAAACACCGACCTCTGTGATACCTCAGCAACCGTCCTCTGTTAATTTCTATTTCGGTATTTCATCAATCTGGGTGTCATTGGCTGGGCCAGCATTTATTGCCTGTCCTAGTTGCTCTTGAGAAGGTGGTGGTGAGCTGCCTTGTTGAACACTGCAGTCCACCTGCTGTGGTTGACCTCCAATGCCATTAGGGAGAGAATCCCAGGATTCTGACCCAGCGACTGTGAAGAAGCTGTGATATATTTCCAAGTCGGGATGGTGAATGGCTTGGAGGGGAACCTAAAGATGATGGTATTTACATACATCTGTAACCCTTGTCCTTCTAGATAGAAGTGGTCATGAATTGGGAAGATGGTTTCTGAGGATCTTTGGTGAATCATTTCATTGCAGCATGTGGACAGTAAAACACTGCCGCTGCTGCGCGTTGATGGTGGAGCATTGTGAATGAAGGGCCAGTCAAACTGGCTGCTTTGTCTTGGATGGTATAAAGCTTCTGGAGTGTTGTTGGGGCTGCACTCATCCAGGCAAACTGGGAGTCTTCTGTCACACTCTGACCTATATTGTATTGACATGCATTGTAGATGATGGACAGAATTTTGGAAGTCAGGATGTGAGTTACTCGCCGCAGCGTTCCTAGCTTCGGACTTGCTCTTATAGTTACAGTGTTCATGTGGGGAGACCAGTGAGTTTCTGAGCAATAATTACCCACCAGGACTTTGATACTGGGGGATTCAGTGACAGTACCACCATTGAATGCCAAGGGGCAGGTTAGATTGTATTTTATTGGTGATGGTCATGGTCTGGCATTCCTGTGGGCTGAATATTACTTGCCACTTGCCAGCCTGGATACTGTCCAGATCTTGTCGCGTTTGAACATGGACTGCTTCAGTATCTGAGGAGCCACAAATGTTGCAGAACATTGTACAATCACTGGCGAACATTCCCACTTCTGACCTTAACATGGAGGGAAGGTTATTGATGAAGCAGCCCTGAAGAAGTTTCTGTTCACTGCTCGAGGGACTCCAACAGACATCGAGCTGAGTTGACTGTCCTTCATCAACCATGACCATCTTCCTACGTGTCAGGTATGACTCTAAGCAGCGGGTGCTAGCCTCTGATACCCATTGATTCCAGTGTTGCTAAAGCACCTTGATATCACATGTGGTCGAATGCAGCCTTGATTTAAAGGGCTATCACTCGCACCCTACCTCTGGAATTCAGCTCTAATGTCCATGTTTGAATCAAGGTAATGAGGTCAGGAGTTGAGTGGCCCTGGTGGAGCCCAACCTGTGCTTCATTGACCAGGGTATTGACGAGCAGGTTGCTGCTTAAAAGCACTGAGACCTTCCACCACTTTACTGATGATCGAGAGTGGACAGATGGAGTAGTAATTGGCCGGATTGGATTTGTTCTGCTTTTTATATACAGGAGATATTTGGGGTAATTTTCCACATAATCAGGAAAAGCCATTGTTGTAACTGTATTGAACAGTTTGGCTGGGTGAGTGGCAAGGTATGGAGCACACGTTTCCAGTACTATTGCCAGAATGTTGTCAGAGTATGGACCCCACAGAGTATCCCGTATCTCCACGTGTTTCTGGATATCGCGTGGACTGAATCGAATTGGTTGATGACTGGTAACTGACTTGCTGAGGATCACTGGAGGAGGCTGAAATGGATCATCCACTCAGCATTTCTGCCTATCACCCTCACCTTGACCTCCTTCCACCTATCCCACCTCCATCGCCCCTCCCCCGTGTCCCTCCTCCCTACCTTTTATCTCAGCCTGCTGGGCTCTCTCTCTCTTATTCCTGATGAAGGGCTTATGCTCGAAACGTCGAATTCTCTATTCCTGAGATGCTGCCTAACCTGCTGTGCTTTGACCAGCAACACATTTGCAGCTGTGATCTCCAGCATCTGCAGACCTCATTTTTTACTCTTTGACTAAAAGTTGTAACGAGTGCGTCAGCCTTATCTTATACACTGAAGTGCTGGGCTCTTCCATCATGGAGGAAGGGTTATTTGTGAAACCTCTTCCTCCAATGAATTGTTTAATCGTCTCCAACGTTTCTCGACTAGATGTGGAAGGACGGCAGAGCTCAGATCTGAACCGTTGCTTGTGGGATCACTTAGCTCTGTCTATCACTTACTGCTTATGCTGTTTGGCCCACGAGTAGTCTTGTTTGGTGGCTTCACCAGGCTGACACTTCATTGTCAGGTTTGCCTGGTGCTGCTCCTGCCATCCTGCACATCCATTGAACCAATGCTGATCCTCTGGATTGAAGGTAATTATTGCGAGGGGGATATGCCAAGTCATGAGGTTGTGTAGCTGAACAATTCTGCTCCTATAGATGAACCACAGCACCTTATGGACACCCAGACTTGATCTGTTAGATCTGTTCGACGTCTGCCCTATTTCGCACTGTGATAGTACCACCCAAAATGGTGAATGTTATTCTCAATGTGCAGGTGTGACTTTGTCTCCACAATGACTATGCGGTGGTCAAAATTAACGATCCTGCAATTGGCAGATTAGTAAGGCTCTGGTCAAGTGTATATTTTCCTCTTGTTGGTTACTTCACTGCCTGCCGCAGAACCACTCTAGCAGTTATATCCTTTAGGACCCAGCCTTCTCGATCAATAATGCTGCAGCTGAGATACTGTTGGTGGTGAACATTGAAATACCCCACCCAGAATGCGACCGTCAGTGCTTCCTCCAAGTGTTGGTCAGCATGGAGGAGTACTGATACATCAGTTGAGAGAAGCTGGTACCTGGTAATCAGCAGGAGGTTTCCTTTCCCAAATCCAAACTAATGCCATGGGATACGGAGTCACTGTTGAGGACTCCAAGAGCAATTCCCTTCTAACTGCATCCCACTGTGCCGCCACCTCTGCTGTGTCCATCCTGCTGATGAGACAGGACATATCCGGGGAAGGTGATGGGGTGTCTAGGTCATAGTCATACTCACAGAATCATACCTTACAGACAATGTCAGGCTGTTGCTTGATGAGTCTGTTTATTTCTATTCACTGTTTACTGCCAGCTGTCCCATTCTCAAAACATGTCCATATATTAGCCCCATCTACTCAGATTTGATATTGCAAATTGGGCTTGGAGCTTTACCAACATTTTCCTAAAAATCAAAATGTTTTACATCCATTACTGCTCTTTCATTTGTCAGCCAGTCTGCTTCTCAAACATAATTCCCATTTCATAAATCTATGTTAGTGTTGTCTATGACTATTACTTTCAGCCACAATAATTTCTGCTAAACCATTTACTTACTATGTTCTATGTTCCACGTACTCTATCATTTTCCCACATCAGACTTGGTTTTCCTTATATTGTTAAAAAGTTTTGTGAAGACAGAACTGAAGTAGTGGCTTCATAGTTCTGCCATTTCCCTGTTCCCCATTCTCCATTCTCTGGTTCCAAACTGTAAGGAAACTACACTTGTTTTCTCATGTTTCTCACATTGACATAACTTAACAAGCTATTACAGTTCACACTTATAACCCTTATGAATATAACTCTTCAGAAACCCATCAATTCCTGCCTTAAAATGCTCCAATAATTGACCTTCCACATGGTACACTCACAGGAGCAAAGACTCTGTGCCGACAGAAGTACAGCACGATCTATATTAGTCCCACTTTCTACAGCAGTCCCATAGCCTGGAATGTTAAAACACTTCCATGTGCTTACCCAAGTACTTTTTAACGATTGTGAGGTTACTCGTGATAATTCCCCTCTCAGGAAGTAATCCCAGAAGCCCACACATCGACGTGAAAAAATGTTTAAATCATCTCTGAACCTCAAACGTTTCACTTTAAAAGTCTGCTCCTTTGTTCTTGACCCTCTGACTAAAAGGAACAGTTGCTGTCTATCCCCCCTGTCCGTGTCGCTTATAATCTTATCCTTCTGAATCCCTGACCCCTCAGCTTTCTCTGCTGCAAAGTAAACAACCCGAGCTTATCCAGCCTCTCTCCATAGCTGATATGCTCTACCCCAGGGAACATCCTGGTGAATCACCTCTGCACCCTCTCCAGTACAATCACATCCTTCCTGGAATGTGGCTCCCAGAGCTACAAACAGTATTCCATTTTGGCCGAACCAAAGCCCTGTATAGGTCTTATATCTCCACCCTGATTAGGAAACACAATACTCAAGGTCCAATTCTTAACTAGTCCATTAACCTGCCCAGCAGAAAGTGAGGACTGCAGATGCTGGAGATCAGTGCTTAAAAAATGTGTTGCTGGAAAAGCGCAGCAGGTCAGGTAGCATCAAAGGAGCAGGAGAATCGTTGTTTCGAGCATAAGCCCTTCTTCACGAATATTTCCGAAACGTCAATTCTCCTGCTCCTTTGATGCTGCCTGGCCTGTTGCGCTTTTCCAGCAACACATTTTTAAGCATTAACCTGTCCAGTCACATTCAGGGATGTGTGGAGAAGCACAATCTGAGCTTCCCAGTGTGCTGCCATTCATTGAGTCCTCCACTGCCTGGTTCATTCTCCCAATGTGCATCACCTCATATTTATCAAGGTAACATTGTACCTGTTATTGATCTGCCCATCTGACCATTTCATCTGCATCTTCCTGTAACTTAAGGCCGTCCTGCTCACTGCGAACCAACTGGTCAATCTTTATGTCAAATGTACACTTACTTATCACACCTCCCTGCCTCTCCACCTTGCCCCCTCCACATTCACATTTGTTTTTGTTATGAATAACACAAACAATAAGGGACACATCACTGATCCCTGTGGTACACCAGGGGACACTGGTCTCCAGTCACACAAACAGCCTTCTCTCACTACCCTCTGCCTCCTGCCACTAAGATAATTTTCGTTGTAACTTGTCAAGTTATCATTTATATTGTGAGATTTTACGTTATTTTTCAGTTTCCCAGCTGGAAATTTGTCAAAGGCTTCCCTACAAAGCTAAACAACCGACCTCCTCAAACTAATTCAATCAAATCAATTAGATGCCACTTCCTTCTGATAAAGTCATGATGATTATCCCTGATCAGACCTTTCGACTCTTACTGGAGTTCAATTTTCTCCTTCCCTATTTTCTCCAGTAGTTTCCTTAACAGTGACCTAATACCCGCTCGTCTATAGTTCCCTGGTCTATCTCTCCCACCCGAACTGTGAAGTGGAATCGTGTTAGCAGTTCTCCAGTTCTCTGGCACCTCCCCTATGGTCAGATCCTAATTAAAATATTCAGTCAGGGTCTTTCCTCCATTCACCCCAACAGCCGCCTGTGATACAACTCATTCAGACATGGAGTTAGGTCCAAATTTATACAGAACAAAGCCTCAAATCTTTTCTCGTATTTTACATCAATCTGTTCAAGAGTTCCCCCATCCATCTCCTTGAATCCTGTACTTGTCTTCTCCGTCTCTAAAGTAAAATAGATGTGAAGGTCTCATGTAACAGGCCATCAATGTTCTCCAGCTTGACACACAGATTGCCCCTTTGGTTTCTAATGGACACTAACTGTTTGCTGATTATTCTGCTCTACTTGTCCGTGTAGAATCTCGTGGGATTCTCCCAGATCTCGCCTACTTGTACTTCTCCATGTCCCTGTTATTCAGTCCCCTCTGTGTTTCTAAGTTTCACTGCAACCACCTCTCATGTTTCAAAACTCGAGATCACAGGGTGAGTTTCCACATCAGAAAATCTTGCCGTTTTAGGGATGAATCTAAATAATACCTTTTGCAGTTCCTCTGTAGTCAATATCTTATTTCTTAGATTGGGACTCCGAACAATACAAAATACTCTCATCAACACTCGATACAACTGGTGCATGACGTCTTCTATATTCCAATTACAATCACCTGAATGTAAAACTAATTTTTTCTTTGCTATTTTCATATGTTCTTCCTAATACCTCTCGCTTTAACCTTTCTTATGAGCTTACTGTGTGAGTTTTTTTTAAAAATCTCATGAATATTCAACTCTACGTTATCCAATGGTTCTTCATTGCCTATGTCCACAAGAATCATCTTCAAACCATTCCAAAAAAAATGTTTGCCACTTCTGGTTTTCCTTTCATCGGTATATTCTCACCCTCCCAAGTTATGTTATTACCTTCTACATGTGTAGTCGCGTGTTCTTTGTAATCGAGTCCAACAGACACCCGACTGCGGATGACAAGATAACTGCTCTGTAGTTCACCCCTCTCCATCTTCATCCTTTCTTAAATGGTTGGATAACATTTGTAACCTTTGCCTTATACAGATTGGCTAAATGACTTTCGAGAATGTGTCGGAAGATAAAGTAAAAATCCACGATGCAATCAACATGTCTATTGCTGATTCCTCATAAATCCTTGTATGAAGTACATCTGGTCTGTCAGATTTATAAATACTCAATCCAGCTTCCTTTGCAAAGATGACCTCAACATTGATAAGAATAATCTTAGACTTTACTTACACAAGTCCCATGGTCACTTGGTATTTCTGGAAGAATTTCTGGACATTCTTCCAATGAAGATAGACGCAAATAAACTGTTTCTTTTCTCTGTGATTTCTCTGTTCTCTGCAATAAACTATCCTGAACGCACACCAACTGCTCCACATTTGACCTTGTTTTTATTTTTTTTCATACATTGATAGATGCTTTTTAGCAGTTTTTATGTTTTTCTTTCGTTTGCATGCTTTTTCTCTTTTCGATTTTCTTCTCAGTTTCTTGGTCATCCTTTGCTGAGTCCTACATTTCTCTGAATCCACTGGATTACTACAACTTGGCATTTTTCAAAGCTGCCTCCTTTCATCAAATAGGTAAGTGAAGGTGGGGTTGAAAGTGTTAATCGGAGAGGAGGGTGGACCAGATTGATAGCAAGGAAGGTGGACGCATAGGAATGTACAAAAGGGCGATGCTGACTTGGAGGGTTGGAGTGGGATAAGGTGGGATTAGGGGAAATGGGGAAATCCACTATGATCCCCTGTGTTTGGAGGGTCCAAAGGCAGAAGAGGAGGCTTTCTTCCTGCAGGCTTCTGGTGGCTCGGATTTGGCGATGGAGCAGGTCCAGGGCCCTCATGTCCTTGGCAGAGTGGGAAGGGGAGTTAAAGTGCTCAGCCACAAGGCGATGGAATTGTTCAATGAGGCTGTCCCAGAGATGTTCTCTGAAATGTTCCACAAGTTGACCTTCTGCCTCGCCAATGTAGAGAAGAACACATTGGGTTCAATGGATGCAGTAGATGAGGCGGTCTGTCTCCCTTCATCACCTATCACTTTCAACCCCACCTTCATCTACCTCCCGCAATCCCTGCTAATCTCCCCCCTGCCTCACCCCCTTCTCATTTATCCCTCAGCCCCCTGGGCATATAAGCTTCATTCCTGATGAAGGCCTTATGCCCGAAACATCGATTTATCTGCTCTTAGTATGCTGCCTGACTGTGCTTTTCCATCACCACACTCTTCCCCTCTGATCTCCAGCATCTGTAGTCCCGACTTTCTCCTCACACCTTGTTCATCCAAAACAGGATGAGGCTATTCAGCCCCTGGAGCCTGATATACATTTATTTATAACAGTTACTTCAAATAAAACAAAAACTGTCATGTTCTCAAACAGCATTAAAGAAAGCCAGTACATTGTGATCACTGTTCCCAAAATGTCCTTTCCAGCAAATTTTTCAATTAGCTCTTCTGATCACTCAACACCAATTCCTAAATAACCTGATATCGAGCTCAGTGCTTAACATAATGCTCATGTAAACCATCTCACACATGGTCATGAAATCCATTTTTCCCAGCATTAGCATTCAATTGGGTTAACAAAGTTTAGATATAACTTAAACAGTACATTATCACTGCAGTAGCCACAAATGTGTATAACTCATTTCCTGTTTTATAACATAACCAAAATATGTGTATTGCAGCTTTCACTTTGATATATAACTCCCATCAATGTTTGCTCCTCCTTGCTTTTTTTAAATCTCCACCTTACTAGATTCTGTGGAATCTGAGCGATGTGGGCTCTGGGGAGATGGATGGTAGAGATCATCTCGTCACATCATTTATGATTTTCCCAAACTTTAATTACTCCAGATCTCCCGTTATGCAGTGGAGTAGAGAAGGACAATGATCTTCCAACAATGCTCTGTATTCCCCCAGAGAGCTGAGACTGCTCTAACCTAGGTGGGAACCTTCCAGCAGGCCGGTAAAGTGTTGCTGCTGTTGTACAGGCTCTTAGTGAGATCGTATCTAGAATAGTGTGTACAGATTTAATCTCTTCAATGAAGAAAGGATGTTGTTACATTGGAAGCAGCTCAGAGATGGTTTCCTCAACTGATTCCTGCAATGAAGGTGCTAGCTTATAATGAAATGATGATCAGGTTGACCCAGTAGCCATTGGAGTTTACAAAGATTCAAGATGATCTTATTTGAACATAAATGGCAGAAGGAGTGAACGAGTGAAGTGAATTACACAGATAGTGGAGGAATCCGTTCCGTTCTCCAGCCTGTTACACAGGAACAACAGGAGGATATTCAGACCTTCGACCCTGTTACACCAAAACAGGATGAGGCTATTCAGCCCCTGGAGCCTGATATACATTTAGAGAAGGAGGCCAATCAGCCAGTCGAGCCTATAACATTAGGCCATGCTGCACCAGTATCCTTTTAAACAGCAACAGGATCAGTCCATTCAGCCTCCTCAAATCTGTAACATAGGAACTGGAAGATGTCACACAGTGAGTGGAGATTGTTACACTGGGATAACAGGAGGCCATTCAGACTCACCGAGCCTATTGCAAGGGAATTGGATAAGGATTAAAAACTATCTGACACTTCTTTCATGAGAAAGGAAGAGGCAATTTAGACACGTGTGTGTTGTGTGGGAACAAGAGAAGACCAATCAATCCCTCGGTCCCATCTCTGGATGAGGAGACCGTTCAGTATTTCCACCTGTTATAGAGAAGTATGAGAAGACCCATCAGCCCCTCAAAATGTTACACAGCAACAGTAAGATTCCATAATCTCCCAATCCTCTAAAGCATCAACAGGAGGATGTCATTCTGGCCTTGGAGATGGCAACACGGGAACACCAGAAAGACGTCAGCCCATCGAGTGTGTACACCAGCAGGATGATGAGTCCATTCAGCCACACGTGGCTCTTACACAGCATTTGGACCAAATCTCTTAAAACCGTGTGCCTTTTAAACAGGAATTCAAAGAAAACGTAAAGCTTTTCGAAAGGGAAGAACTTGTAATAATGGTATACATTAGGGACGAAAGTGTAACAATAAACTATTGTAATTTAAGGCGAATTGTTAGAGTCCATTGTTCAGGACATTTGCAAAGTTAAACCACAATCCATCAGAGTCAACATGGTTTTACGAAGACTAAACCGTGTCTGAATTGTTTGCTTGAGCTATTTGAAGATATCACAAACAAGGTGGGTCGTGGGAATCCTGGAGATGGAACATATATAGCCTTCCTGAAGGCATTGGATGTGTCGCTTCTCCAAAGAGTAAGTGGTAAGATCAGACAACATGGGTCGAGGAGTAATTTATTAGCTTGGATGGAGGATTGGTTACCAAACAAAATGGAGTCAGATGGAATAAATGCATAATTTTCTTTTGGCAAATGCAATTTGTGGGGTGACATTGATTTCGGGACTCGTGTGTCAACCATTTGCGATCGATGGAATGACTGTACACTGTTGATGGGATTGAAAATACGATGCCACATTTTCAGATGACACTAACATCGATGGGAAATTACTTCAGAATGATGGTGCAAGAGATTTTAAATCTATATGGATAGGTTGGGTGAATGGGCCAACATTTAGCAAGGAAAATTAAAGTGAAGAAATATGGGGCTTTTAGGGTGTATGTTTGCTCGCTGATCTGTGGGTTTGATATCCAGACATTTCGTTACCTGGCGAGGTAACATCATCTGTGGCGACCTCCAAGTGAAGCGAAGCTGTTGTCTCCTCCTTTCTAATTATGTCTTTCTCTGGGATGGGGTTCCTGGGGTTTGTGGTGATGTCATTTCCTGTTCGTTTTCTGCAATATAAACGCCGATAAAAACACCTCAAGCCAAAAGTTTAACAGAACAAAACGGCCGCAGAATGCTCCGAGAATTAATCAATGACGTCCACCACAGACTCTGAAAATACAAACGGGAAATTGCGCGCCAAAAGCAGTTATTCAAACAAGCAACAAACCAAGTATGGTCAGACGTGATAGAACAAGCCATCAACACCAAACAACGACAAAGACAGATAAAGAAAAATCGGGACGTGAAGAAAAAACTGGACAAACTCACACAAAAACCCACAAAACCGCTAACACAGGGGCATGGATAAAGAACATATCAGACCGGACCCTATCAGACACAGAAAAAGCGCTACTAGTCAAAGGATTAAATTACAATTACCGAGACGCTGACAAGAAGGAATTACTTGCGGCATTAGAAACCACATTGAAGGACAACAATCTCATGGAAGAAACACAAAAAACGATCAGGCAGACAGTTGCACCTATTCTCAGCCGAAAGAGGGAAGGAAACAAACTGACCACACAAGAAAAGAAAGCCCTAGAAAACCTCAAAAAAGACAAAAACATCATTATATTACCTGAAGACAAAGGTCGCTCACAGTCATCCTGAACAGAAGGGACTACATAGAAAAATCGAATGCACTACTCGCTGGCACCAACACCTAACAACAGGTGGCGCTTGACCCGACCACACAACTAGGAAACAAAATTACTCATCTGCTAAGAAAATTACACAATTCCGCACAATTAAACAAGACAGAATCCCAGAAAATGAAACCCGATGGGACCAGCACCCCACAATTCTACGGACTACCAAGAATCCATAAACCAGGAGCCCCCCTCAGACCCATAGTCGCACTACCCAGAACACCAATTTACAGACTAGCCAAAGAACTACACGCAAGACTAAAATACCTAGTAGAAGAGTCACAACACTCCATCCACTCCACCCAGGAAGTCCTAAAAATCATCAAAAACGCCAACATAGAGGAAGACGAAGCAATGATCACATTCGACATAACAGCACTGTTCACCTCCTTTAACATCGACCTGCCAACGGAAACACTTACCACACTTTTAGAAGAGACCATCACACACACACCAACCACCATCAATCACATTACCAACGAAAACATCATGAAGCTAATGGACCTGTGCCTCACCACCCACTTCACCTTCAACAACATAGTCTACAAGCAAACCAACAACACACCCATGGGTTCTCCACTTTATCAGGATTCATTAAAGAAGCAGTAATGCAAGGACTGGAACAAACAGCCCTACCAATCATCAAACCAATAATCTGGGTTCGCTATGTAGATGACACTTTTGTGATCACAAAATGAAACAAGATAGAAGAGACATTTAACATAATCAACAACACTCTCACAGGCATAAAGGTCACCAAGGAGGAAGAAACCGACAACAAACTCTCATTCCTGGACGTCACAGTCGAAAGAAAGGACAATGGAGAACTACGAACCTGCATATAGAGAAAACCGACAAACACTGACCAAATACTTAACTACACCAGCAATCATCCCAACACACACAAACGAAGCTGTATCAGGACACTATTCCAACGAACTACCACACACAGTAGCTCAAACAAGATACGCAAAACAGCGGAGAACCACCTATACGACGTATTCAAGATGAACAGATACTCAAGAAATACAGCGCGCAGATTCCTCAAGGACAAACCACGACAATCAGACCAAACACAGCCAGAACCCTAAACACCTTACCATACATCAAAGAAGTTTCAGAAATGACAACCAGACTACTGAGACCCCTCGGAATCTTCGTAGCACCCAAACCCACCAACACTCTAAAACAAAAACTAACAAACTTAAAATACACAGTACAACCCATGGACAAAACCAATGACATCCACAAATTCCATGCAAGGACAGCCACAAACACTACGTAGGACAAACAGGAAGAAAGTTAACCACCAGGATACACGAACACCAGCTGGCCACAAAAAGGCCCGACACTCCCTCCCTCGTAGCCCTACACACGGATGAAAAAAATCACTATTTTGACTGGGACAACACATCTATCCTGGGACAGGCTAAGCAAATGCTTGCCAGAGAATTCCTAGAGGCCTGGCACTCCAACCACAACGCCATAAACAACACGTAAATCTAGATGCCATCAATCAACTCCTCAGAAAACGAACCGGAAATGACATCATCACAAACCCCAGAAACCACATCCAGGAGAAAGATATAAATAGAAAGCAGGAGACAACAGCTTCGCTTCACTTGGAGGTCGCCACTGATGATGTTACCTAGCCAGGTAAGGAAACGTCTGGATATCAAAACTGCAGCTCAAGGAGCAAACATACACCCCAAATCTCAACCTGAGCTACAAACCTTCACAAACATTGAGAAAAAAAATGGTGCTATTCAAGTTGGTCAGTATTAATGGAGAGACAAATTATTATCTAAATGGCGAGAAAGTTCAAAGTGCTTAGGTGCAGAGGGATCTGGATGTCTGCTTGCATATCACAGAAAACCTGCATACAGGTACTGCAAGTAATGAGAAATGCAAGCATAATTTCAGTGTTTACTTATAAAAGGATAGCGTAGGGAGTGTTGGTGTAGCTATGCAAGGCATTAATGAGGCTGCAACTGGAGTAGAGTTTGGGTGTCCTGCAGAATGAGGTATTTCCATTGGAGGCAATTCAGAAGAGCTTCATTAGATTGATTCCATATTTGAAGTGTTTGTCTTATGAAGGGAAATTGAGCAGTTTAGGCCTACACGCTCGAGTTTATAAGAATGAAAGGAGATCTCATTGAGTTCTGTAAAATTCGAAAAGTAATTGAAAGTGTAGATGTGGGTGGATTTTTTTTCATGTGTCGCAATCTACAACAAGAGACTAGAGTGTTAGGATGGAGAGATGGCACGAAAAGGGAATACAGGCCGAGTTGACATCAGCCTCATCGAGCGGTTGGATTCCTCACAGATGCTCATTGTTCTTATTCAACTCTTCAACTGTGTTGCATAGGAATGAGGGAGGATTGGGTATCACACAGGAAGCAGGCACTCAGGATAAATCAGTTAGAGAGAACGTAACCAGTCGCGCCACACAGTGACCAGCGCTGGGTTCTCAACTATTTACATTCTATATTAATGATCAGGAAGATCGAACAGATATACAGATGCTGCGTTTGGTGATGTCGCTGTGATAAGCAAGAGATTGAATTATCAAGAGAGAGTGGAGAGTCTGCAAATAGATTCAGAGAGGTTAAGACAATAGATAATAGTTTGTCAGGTGGAATCTAATATGATATAACCTGTCATTTCATTTACACAAATAAGGGAAGGCAGTATGTTACTGAAATGGAGAGGGATTACAGGACTTAGTAATACTGTGTACTGGGAGGTTCACTCAGACCCGTTCAGAAATGGCAGGTTTTGCTCCATCCCTGTTTGTCAGCTACCAGACACTCCAAGTGACCCCATTGCTCTCCGTACACATGGAATACTTTGGTATGATTAATTGATGGTGGGGATGGTGTTTCGAAATCTGCATCAAGAGGACGTCCTTTATCCAAGATATATTCATTTCTTTCCACGTGGGGACCCGATGACGATGGGAAATGGCTGACTGCTTCTGAATGAAGAGGCCATGACTGCTGCCAGGACAGTGGGTATTCACCAACATGATGTACTGTGCATGCGTTACATTAATAGAGAGAGAAATCCTCTCCCCATTAACATGGGTACTCTGCACATGCACTGTACACCATCGGAAATCCCACTATATTAGATATGCTGTGGGAGAAACAATGTATTTACCTCATCTACCATGTATATCCTCCATCACCGAATGGTGACGTTGATGTTGAGATATTGGGAAATGATGGATGTGTCACCTTGTCCAGCATGGAATGTTCTGGATCATAGAAGCTGTATGAGAAACAGTAACCCTAACAGCCACTGCCAGCACCATCCTCCCCCCGGTGTGAAACTGCAGGTCGTGTTGAAGGAGGTGGAGGTGATACCATTCTATGACCAGCTCCTTGTTCAATCAGTGTCCTCTCACACTCTGCTCCTGGGTTAAGTGAAGCTTGGGAAGCTGTTCCTGGAAAACCCAATGTGGATACAGCAGATCCCTTTCCCCACACACACTCACTGCGTGGTTTCAGAGTTCCCCTCTCTGCAGCCTCTGCTCCATTCGTTGCTCATGTAACAGACGCAGATGCTGCATCCAGAGGTGGGTCACCAAATCCTCAGGTCTCCCTGCATGTCTGAGGCAGCTCACATCACATCCTCCAGCAAACCATCCGCAGCCCCTCCACTTAATTTTCACTTACAGGATTCATCACAAATCCCTTGGCTACAAGTATTGTGGACCAGTCCAGATCTCCCCAAAATATTTTAAGAAGGCCGCTTAGACCCAAACCTTTTCTTATTTTGAATATAGTAGGGAGGAGTGCGTTCCAGATATGTTGTGACTGGTCAAACCACTCAACATTAAGCAAAATATAATCTATTCAAATGCTTTGGTTAAAATAAAATCAAAGAAAAGAATATTTTGGGACACCTTTTCTGTTGGAACACTTACACAAACAATAGATACGGTTCCTTTTTGGTTTACACTGCTTTGCTTTGTATATTCAAATGCAGATCCTTACAGCAGTTTGCCAATCCCAGAGATTACAACATCAACAGAGATCTCAGAGGGAAAAGCAGCTGGGGATCATTTATTGAAACTTTCAACCATTCTGGGATCTCCAACAGCTTCTGAATGCTGCAGCTAAAAACAAAACGAGAAACCCTGGTCTGGGAGAGCTGGCCACTGCCCTTTCATTGTTCCCACCGTTTTAATGAAACCTAAAATCTCAGTTATTCACTTAAACTGTTTTCAGACAGCAGTTCTGCACCTCTGCCTTTAAAACCTCTCTTAAAAAAAAACACAAGAGAAAATAAACGTTTTACAATGATAGTATCTTCACAACTCATTCTTTAATAAAATAATCCATCAATACACAAATGTGGATTCATTTTAGACCTCCTAATCTTCATCTATTAGTCGACGGAAATATATATATATATATTACATTGACTCTGAGCATACAAATGTTCACAAATATTTCGATTTCAGTCATTTTACTCCTGCCACAGAATGCCTTTTCTCTCTTCATCCAAGTCTCCACAAGGTGTCAAAATTTAGGTTTTCTCACCCTGTCACCTGTGTAGTTTCAAATTGACTGGTAGCAATAATAAGCTCAATCGAAACAGACTGGTATTTTTCTCCCTAAACTTCTCCAAAAACTTTAAGGGGTCACGATCAGTGAAAAAGATTTGTCTCATGTATGTTATTGGCAATGTAAATCTGAAATGTTGTAACGCCAACACCAAGCCAAAGGCCTCCTTCCCCATTGTGGAATAAATCTGTTGATGTTTCCACTGGACTCTCCAACCACACGTTACATAATGGAGCACTTCTCATCTTTTCAATAGTTCTTCGGAATGACATAACTCCTCATGTCTCAGCATAAAAGACTTACATGTTTCCGTCCCTCTTAATGCTCTAACCTCTTTACCTGCTACTACTGGCCTATGCCAGTAAACCTTACTTTCACAGGTATATGTTTTAAGAAGATCTCACACATTCTTCAATCTCTCACAGAAACCAAACTTTGATTTCTGAACTCAATCAGCATCATCAACCATTTCAGCTTTTCACCTTGCCATTTTAACTCTCAGCTCTTCCACACGAGTTCTCACGACTGCAGGAAGTGAATTGTTGAACTTCTCCAAAATAAGAATCTCTCTAAGAATGTCATAGGGTTGATCTGTTTTTAATACCTTTACCCACCTTTCAAAATTACTTTGTTTGATCCTTTCAAACTCAATGCGCGTTTAACCAGAGACCCTTTTTGAGATTCCTGTAATGCTGTCTGTCAGCTTCTGGCCCAAGCTCATATGCACTTTCAGTTGGCATACTGGCCACTCCATACTGGCCAGATACCTCATCCAATAGGGATGCAAATACCTATCAGCTTTGTTTGGATCAACTAAATCCACATGGCCACTGGTGTCTGCATTTGCTTAGCCACTTCTCAAACGAAATTCAAAAGGCTTCACCATCCTTCTCATCAAATTTAGAGAATGCCTGGATGCATTTAAACAGATCCCCATTAGACCATTATTTACAATAGGGTTGCTCAACCACACTAACCTCCACATCTAGCCGACCGTCTATCTTCATCTCCGCCCTCTATGTGCACTTTCCTCTCTAATTGCTAATTTTTCAAGTTGAAACTCTCTGCTTTTCTTCTGTCCTTTTCTCTTTTTCTTCTTCATTTCCCTTTCTTTTATTTCTACTTTTCACCATAATTCAAACTGTTTCAATTCCTTCTCATGTTCAAGGTGCCTCATTTGAAATTGAATCCCAGCCATTTCCAAAGAGTCTGATGGCGTTTCCACCAAATGTAATTGCCGAGCTATCGCTGTAATTATCTCACATTTCCTCACAGACAATCACAACCCCAACTCCAGCTTGTCTGTCAATTCCTACAGTTTTGCCTTCATTACCTTTTGTAAAACTCCCAACTTCACTTTTCCACACCCAGAGAACTCTTGGTGACTGAATCTTTATACAAAAAATACCAACCGAATTCAACATCGGGAAAGAAGACACTAGCAGCTGCCATATGCGACCTTTGAACCCAATAGTCTCCTGGTGCATACTCTCCAGTGTCTGCATGAGCTTATTCTGGATGATTTGGTTTCCTCCCACAATCCAAAGATGTGCATGTCAGGTGTATTGGCCATGATAAATTGTTCATAGTTTTCAGGGATGTGTGGGTTAGGTGCCTTAGTCGGGGTAGATGTGTAACAATAGGGTAAAGGAATGGGTCTGGGTAGGTTACTCCTCGTAGGGTCGGTGTGGACATGTTGGGTCGAATGGCCTGTTTGCATACTGTATGGATTGTAATTCTAAACCCAATTTGGAATTATCGACTTAGAACCAGACAAGAGACCCCAGTTTGCTATAGACCAACCAGACCGCCTCAAACTATTTTAAGAAGGTAGCTTGGATGCCAATCTTTCCTTATTTTAATGGTAGATGTGAAGTGGGAGTTCCAGATGTGATGCTACTGGTCAAACCACTCACCATTAAGTAAAACGCAATATATTTAAACACTCTAATGAAAATCCAGACAAAATGATGAGGAATTTAGAATAACTTAAATATTGGAAATCTTCACCGAATAATGGATGCAGTACCTTCTACAAATGAACTGGTCCAATGTACTAACATCACCTAAACACACCTCTGGGTAAAAAGGAACATTCAGACATGTGTTCTTGCATACGGTTCTCCAATCCAGGAGGAAACAGCATCAAGTGAGGTTCCAGACAGAAGAGCAGCTCGGGATAATTTACTAAAACTTACAACCTTCTGGGACCCCAAGCACCTGGTGATTGTTATAGCTACAATAAAAAGAAACCTAGAATGCCTGGTCTGTGCCAGCTGGCCATTGTTACTACAATTTATTTTTAAAAACCCTAAAAGCCCCGTAAATTATTTACTTGAGCCGTTTTCAGTAGGCAGTTTGGCCTTTAAGATCTCTTACAAAAAAAAGGATAAAATAACCTCTTATTTTAAAAAGTGACAGCATTATCAGGCAATTTAGATGCCTGGTCCTTTACTCAGTGGGCTTCCTCGTGTTACTGATCGCAAGATCACCAGAGAGGGACAGCCACAGGTACTGACCAAGTTACAAGGATGTTGCTCATACCTTCTGAAACACGCCTATCCATGGACCATCATATGGGACATACCAGGAAGTGAACAACCGCTTATCACACCCCATTTCATTATTTCTGAGCTACACAATGCCAACACTCGATACACTAGGGAGCCAAAACCCAAGGCCAGGGAAATATGCAAAGGTACAGAGAGATTCACATTAAAGACTGAAATAGACAGTTAATTAACTGAAACGATGTTGTGGAAATATGGGGGAAAAGTCAGGGCAGTGTGACTAACTGGAGAAGTGAGATCTTCGTGAGTAAAATTACAAGAATGAGAACATTCAATAAAGTCATTGCCAGATCAGCTGAAATGTTTTGTAACATCAAATTCTGAATCTGCTTCACAGAACACCACAAACAACATTAACTGGGACAAGATGACAGCCCCGTATGGAGAGCTGTGCAGATCATGCTCGCGTGTTGCTCAGTACATTGCACTATCTGCCCAGTATGAGAGTATTGCAAAGTTAACTATCATATGCTTACTATATTCACATCAGGTTACTGCCTACAATGGGAAGGTTTGCTCTCTCTGCTTGTGTGTGTGTGTTTATCACAGAGAGAGAGAGAGAGAGAGAGTGCATGTGTGCGCGTGATTGACGTGGTTAAATGAGAAACTCATTGTCTGAGAAAGAACGCACATGAAGGAAACAATTTTAAATACGAACAACTGGCAGGCTTTTTATTACTCAGCAGAGAGAACGTGGGAAGTTTCATGGACAGATAAGGTAAAGTGTTTGAGAATGTTAAAATAAAGGCTTTGCCAGACACAACAGCAATATACGTCAGTGTGCATGAATGACAGATGGATGGAAGTTTGGTGTGAGTTTGAATCTGGTTTATTTGGGCAGGTTTGAAGCCGGGAGCATCAGCAGCAGATTCTTGCCTTCATTAAGACTGTATTTCATATCTCAAGATTCAAACAGCAGATGGAATAAACCAGTGAGACATATTCTGGAGTGATGAGTATTTCAAGTTAGAAATGGTCAAGGAATGGTGTCAAGAATCAGCTCAGTGTCAAAGGGATCTCCCACATTTGTGACGTGTCTGCTTCTGCTGCAGATATTGTCCAGGGATGGGATGGAAACAGTAGAGGAAGTGGAGTTTGTATCCAGAACAGTAGACAGTGGCCTCCATGCTCTTAACAGCAAAGGCAATGATATAATGAATTGTGATTCTGCCCTGAAACAGAATAGGTCAACATAGAGACCCGGAGTAACACTGCCAGAGCAGAGAGCGAGACAGTAATTGAACACCTTCATTGATGTCAGTTAGTAGTGGTCTGTAAAGTGAATATCTGGATTTAGAGATTCCACAGGAACAATAATTTTGGCAAGACGTTTAGACTATATGAAATAACAATAATACAGTCATAACTGGTTTATAGAAAACAAAATCTGGACAGTGACACTCACCAGGAACACCAAGATAGCCAGGAAGGGATAATAGAAGTATTGAAAAATGAGAAGAGCGTAATAGATCCGCCATGATAATGGCAACAAATTAAATGCAGTAAGATACCAAACATAATATGATAAGCTCCTGTCTATTGTTGAAATATTCCTCTCTAATGTTCTCAGATTATGATCCATTGTTGGAATATTCCCGTCTAATGTTCTCAAATTCTGATCCATTGTTGGAACATTCCCGTCTAATGTTCTCTCCTAAGAGTCTGATCTCTCCTCCCCCTCTCTCTGGATCTGCTGATCCCCGGCAGTGCTGTCGGTGATGCTCCCGCTCATGTTATGGGTTGACACATTGTATGGAGGCCATTTATCATTAAAAGATGGAAATTCTCCACTGGGATAATTAGAATCGATGGAGGTTGGCATTAATCACAGTCACTGAACAAACAGACTCAGTTAACCATTTCCATATATCACTTTTCATTTACTGATTTTGGATGGAATAGTTGAGGGTTGCTGAGGGATGGACCATAAATCTTTCAAACATTTTAATCTTTTTTTCCTTGTATATGAGAATATTAACAGAACACTGCAGCAGTCTATATATGTCCCACTCTGTTTATGAAAAGAGGCAGTTATAAAAAAAAAACAGATCGGCTGCATAAAAAGAAGTCGGGTGGGCAAGTTTCTAGATACCTGAACACAACGTACGGTACTTATTGACCAGTGTGAGGCTACTCCTGGTTTTAATGCCCTGTTATCAAATACTTTCATAACCTTGAGACAGAGCATTGAGATTGCTGCTCAAGAACTGGGCAAAACAATTCTGATCCTATGGGCCTCTTACAGAGGGATAGGAGAAAGCCATTCAGCCCATATTAGTCTGTTGCTACTTGAAAAGGTGGAAAACTGGAATATTGGCACATTTTGCCAACAGAATCATTCATAACAAAGGGATGTGTCACTGCAGCTGTATGAGGTGTTACTGAGAGGACACCTGGAGTACATTGTGTTCTCTGTGTTTTTGTAACTGAGAATGGTTGGGCCACCATTAGATACAGTTTACCGGCAGTGCGTAATCCACGGGTTGTTGTGTCATTTGACGTCTCGGGTCTGTTACACAGGGACAGGAGAATGCCATGAAGTCACTTGAGTCTATTTCAGAGGGACAGAAGGAGGTCATTCAGCCTCTCCTGTCTTACAGAGGGACAGGAGGAGCCAATTCAGCCTCTCGAACCTGTTCCAGAGGGGCAGGAAGTGTTTATTTAACTTTCAAATCTGTTACACATAAATATTAGTTTCAAACTAGTTGTGGAATAGAAACGACCTGATGTAAACATTAAAGTTCCTACTTTGAATAAGGTCAATTTTGAAAGTTTTAGGTGAGCCCTGTGAAAGGCTGATTGGGATACCCTATTCGCAGGTAAAGGGATGGTTGGAAAATGCAAGGCGATTTCAACTTGGTGTCAGAGAGTCCAGAGCCATCGTATTCCTATTAGTGAGATGGGCGAGGCTGGTGGGTGCAGGGAGTGCTGGATGGCTAGATATATTGATGCTCTGGTCAAGATAAGGAAGGAGGCATATGTCAGGTAAACAGGGCTGAGATCAAGTGAATCCCGAGAGGGGTATAAGGGAAGTAAGTGTATAGTCAATGGGGAACTCCAGCCAGAAAAATATGGACATGAGATGGCTTTAGAAATAGGGTTAACGAGGCATTGAAGCAACTGTGCACGCCCTTTAATGGCAAAATAACAACTAGGGAGAGAAGAGGGCACCTTACAGGTCAGTAAGGCAACCTATGTGCGTAACCATAGGAGATGGAAGGGTTACTAAACAAGTATTTCTCCTCAGTATTTAATGTAGAGGAGCTTACAACAGTGAGAGAAGGAAGAAATATATAGTGATATCTTGAATAGTATCTGTATTACAAGGAGATATCGGACATTTTAAAACATACAAAGGTGAACAAATCCCTGTGACCTGATCAGTTGTATCCCAGAAGTTTGTGGGAAGCTCGGAAAAAGATTGCTCAAGCCTTTTGCTGATATATCTGTATTATTGATTTACACTGGTGAGGCGTCAAAAGACTGGAGGGCTGCTAACATAGTGTCATTATTTAAGAAAGTAAGGAAAATACAGCTAACTATAGATTGGTGAGCCTGACGTCAATGGTGACTAAATTGTTGGCGGTGGGGGCGGGGGGGGTGGTTGATTGAAAGGATGTATATGCATTTGGAAAGACAAGGACTGAAGAGAGCTTTGTACATTGGAGATCACCTCTCACTGACTGGGTGGAAGTTGTTGAGGAAGTGATGAAGATGATTGATGACGGCAGGACAGTGGATGTTATCTTTATGCAATTCAGTAAGAAAATCAAATGTTCTACATGGTAGACTAGTTATCAAGGTTAGACTGCCGGGAATCCTGGAAAGCTCGTTATTTAGGCCCAATTTTATCTTGAATATTGGAGATAGGGCGTGACAGTGGACGTTTGTTCATTGAACTTTGAGACCTGTGACTAGTGGCGTGCCACAAAGATCAACAGTGAGTCTTTTGTTGCTTATGCAAATCATTTGTACTTGAGTAAGTGAAGTATGGTCAGTAAGTTTGTAGATAATTCCAATTTTGGTGGTAACTTCGACAGAGAAGAATAATGTCACAGAATATAATGAGGCGTTGATTAGGTGAGCTGAGGAGTGGCAGATGGAGTTTATTTTAGATAAATGTGAGGTGTTGCATTTTGGCAAGAAATATCAGAGTAAGAAATATAGGTAGGGTCCTGTTGAAAGTCGCCAGTCAAGGATAACGCCACAGAAATTATGGAATCCCTACAGTGAGGAAACAGGCTATTCTACCCATCGAGGCCACACCGATCCTCTCAACCGTATCCCACTGGACAAACCCCTACCCTATCCTGCTGAGCCTGCATTTCCCATGGCTAATCCACCTCGCCCACACATCCCAGGGTACCATGCACAATTTAGGATGGTCAATCTACCCTTACCTGTATATCTTTATACTGTCAGAGGAAAACATAGTACCCGAAGGAAACTCACACAGACACGGGGAGAATGTACGACCACACAGTCAGTCATTCACGGATGGAATTAAACCCAGATCGCTGTACTGTGAGGCACCTTGTGGTGCAAGTTCTCAGTTCCTTGAAAGTGCCGTCACAGGTAGACAACACAGTGAAGAAGCCACTTGTTGATCTTCCCTTTATTGGTGTGTGCTTTGACTCTAAGCATTTGCATGACGTGTTGGATCTGTACAGGATATTTGGCCACTTTTGTAATATTGCCTTTAATTCTGGGCTCCCTGCTGTCGGGGAGATATTGTCAACCTTGAAAGGGTGCAGAAGAGATTTAAAAGAATGTTGCAGGTGTTGGAGGGTTACAGTTACAGGGAGAGTTTGAATAGGCTGGGGCTGTTTTCAAGTATTGAGCCTGAGGGGTGACGTTAAAGAGGTTTATAAAATCATGAGGGTCATAGATAAGGTAAACAGTCAATGTCTTTTCACAGGATAGACGAGTCCAAATATAGATAACAAAGGTTTAAGGTGAGAGGAGAAAGATTTAAAAAGGGACTTAAAAAGGGATTTAAAAATGATGGAGCACTGTGTAGATCCAGCTAGCGTACTGCTGAATGCAACCCAGCAATATCCAGAATGGAACTCTGTGCAGCCCACACCACTGCTCGACCTATAATCATGGGCTAAATGTCCAGAGTGGGGAGCTGTGCAGACCGCATTGGTTCATTCATATATAAACCCAGACTGTTGCATTGTTCGGTGACACTGTGTTAGATTGCAGCCCAGTGTGGGGAAACTTGCAAACAATGCTGAAAGTGACAGGATGTGCGGCTCCCATCCATTTACAGCTCCATAAATCCACTGTGCCTTGTCAAGGGGTGCCATGATGTGAAAATCACTGCGATGGAGAGATGTAAATGGAAACAGTTTAAATACCAATAGTACTGATTAAGGCGAGTATCACACCAGTATTTAAAGTTGAAATGACTGAGATAATATCCAATGGGGTTTTGTGAACGGTACAATGTAGTTAGAGGGGGATGGTAATGTTATAGTGGTTGCACTATAAGCCTCCAAATCAACAATGGGAATTAGAGGAAGAAATATACAGGGAGACTGGGGAGACTTGCAGGAACAATAGGATTGTTATAATAGGTGATTTCAATTTTCCGAACATAGACTGGGACTTCCAGATGGTTAAGAACTTAGATGGAAAGTGATTCGTTAAGTGTGTTCAGGAAAGTTTCCACAATCAATATATAGAATAACATGCTCGGGAAGGGACACATTCGACCTACTGTTGGGAAATAGGGCAGGATAGGTGAAGGAGATAAAGTGGAGGAGCATTTTGAGAAAAGTGATTAGAGTTGTATTAATTTTAAAATAGTTATGGGAGGGACAAAATTGATCCACAGATTCAACTTCTAAATTGAGGCAAGGCGTATGTTGTTGGAATTAGACAGGGGATTGCAGGGGATGATTTGAGTTGTTTGTTTCGAGGTAAAAGGATTTCGGGCAAGTGGGAGGGCTTTAAAAGTGAGAGAGCTCGAGTTCAAGGTTTCCATTTTTCTGTGAGGGTGAAGGCAAAGTGAGACTGGAAGAGAGAACCCTGGATGTCAAGAGATATTGAGGCTCTGACCAGAAAAAATGGAGGCGTGGCTCAGGTTCAGGCAGCTCGGATCAAGGGAATCCCTGGAGGTATACAGGGGATAGAGGAGTTTAGTGAAGAAGGAAATCAGCAAGGCGAAAGGCGGTATGGGATAGCCTTAGCTGAGAAATTTAGAGAGAATCCAAATTCAGTATAGTAAAGATAAAGAACAACTAGGGAAAGAATAGGATGCTTTAAAATCCAAAATAGGCATGCATGTGTAAAACCTCAAGAGATTGGTGAATTCCTCAATTTCGCCTCTGTGTTTACCATGAAGAAAGACATGAAGACCTGTGACCTTTAGGAGGTTAGTTGTCAAATCTTGGTACTGTCCATATCACAGTAGAATTGCTGTTGGATATATTAGAATGCACAATGTCAGGCAAATCTCTTGGTCCTGACCAGATACATCCAAGACCACTGCAAGAATGGAGAGATAAAGCTGAAGCGCCAAGATCCCGGAAGACTGGGCGGTAGCAAACGTTGTGCCTTATTCAAGAATGGCTGCAAAGAAAAGCCCAGGAAATATAGACCAGTAAGCTTCACACCTGTTTTCGCTAAACCACTTGAGAAGCTTCTGAAAGATAAAATGTGCATGCATTTGGAAATACAAAGTTTGATTTGAAGCAGTCAGCTTCGTTTTGTGCGTAGCGGATCATGCCTTATGAAGTTTGTTGGAGATTTTTGAGGAAGTTGACGAGGGCACAGTGGTAGACATCTTCTATTTCGATTTCAGTAAGACCTTTGATAAGGATCCACATAGTAGGCCACTGTAAAAGATTATATCACATAGAGTCCAAGGTGAAGTGGCAAATTGGCGACACAATTGGCTTAACATTATGAAGCAAACGGCTATGGTGGAGGTATGCTTGTCGGACTGGAAGCCTGTGACAATTGGCGTGCCTCAGCGGTCGGTCCTGGGCCCATTGCTGTTTGTTATCTATATCAATGATTTGGATCAGAGTGCACAACGCAAGGTTAGTAAGTTTGCAGATGACACTAAATTTAGAGGCATCATTTATAGCGAGGGACGTTATCAGAAATTGCAGCAGAACCTTGACTAGCTGGGAAAGTGGGCTGAGAATTAGCAAATGGAGTTTAATATAGATAAGTGTGACTTCTTGCATTTTGCAAAGTCAAATCCAGGTAGGAGTTTAAGGATGAATGAGAGGGACTTAAGGAGTGTAGTGGAACAAAACGACGTTGGAGATCATGTGCACGGTTATCTGAAATTTGGGTCACAGGTACACAGGACCATGAGGAAGGCTGTTGGCACACTGGCCTACATCAGGGCATTGAGTATAGAAGTTGCGACGTTATGTTGCAGTTGTACAGAATGTTGGTAAGGCTGCAGTTGGAGTATTGTGTACAGTTTTGTTCACCTTGCTCTAGAAAGGATATTATTGAACAAAAAATAATGTAGAAGGAATTTACAAGATGTTTCCTGGGCTATAGGGTTGAGTTATAGGAAGAATTTGGACAGGTTAGAACTTATTTCTTTACCGAGTAGGAAACTGAGGTGGTTCTTATGGAAGTATAGATTTTATCAAATTATAAAATGCATGCCTGGGGTGAATACTTTTTTTGCAAGGTTGGGGAATCGAAGACGAGAGGACATCCGTTCATGTTTGGAGAGGAAAAATAAAACAGGAATGTGAGGGTCATCTTTTTTAAACAGCGTGTGGTACGCATATGGACTGAGCTGCCAGGGGAAATGATTGAAGTGGGTACAATAAAAACATTGAAAAGGCATTTGGACAAATACACAGATAGGACAGGATTAGATGGATACAGAGCAAAGGCAGGGAAATGGCAGATTGGCAGATAAGGGGCAATTACAGCATGGTTTGTTGACGCAGCACGGCGGGCGTATCAGATGGGCTACTACAGAGGGAGAACATTCTCTTCCCAGAGGGAGCCACACCACTAGACCCACCAATCATGGTCTGAGTTCACCGCCCAGCTCAGTGCAGTATTTGAGGTCTGAAGAAATGTCCAGTAGTACAGGACAAATATCAATAACCTTCCCTGCTCTTTCAGGATAAGTGTCACCGTATTCTCTCTGCTCCCTAACACTCACTGTATATCTGTGATCGCACCTACACCCGAAAAAGACTCATGGTTCCCCACTCTCATAACTGCATGCAACGCTTACTCTCTCTCTCTCTCTCTCTATCTCTCGCCTTTGCAAAATATCCCACACATTCATGGAATATTCTGGAGAATGCCGATTATGGAATGTTCCAGATAATGTTCCAAATAATTCCCAGTTTCAGGAAAATGGCAGTTTCCCAGTGTGTAACATATAAGAGGAAGGAGTAGAGAAGTACGTTTTTCAAATCACATAAAATTCAAACCATGCTGAGGCCATTCAGCTCTTCAAACCTGCTCTGGCATTTAATAAGGTCCCCGCTGAACTTATGGTCTTCTCAGCTCCATGTTACGGGACCTTTGAGTCATTCAACTCCCGAGATTCCTGTCATTGGCCAAACAGCACTCAGACACTTTTACCCCGTTTTTTTCAAACGCCTGTTTGAGGGCATTTCCCATGGGGACAGACACACCTAACAATATATTCTATCATCTTTATACTTTCATGCAATGGTCAGCATGCTTTACCCAGACCAAACAAAAATCTACACTTATTTTATGGTTATAGATATCCAATCACACTTAATAATTCTGGTTATTTCACTTGACTCACCTTAATGATATTAAAACAAAGACAGCTTCTGAACACGTCTTGTTATAAAATACAATTTCGAGCAGAGACCGTTTTTACCCTCAGCCGTCATCTTGACCATGACCTGAATTGTATCACTTTACTTGTTATGAATGTTTCTTTCACCCTTTGTCTGAGACTGTTTCTGTCTGTATAAGTTACACAGTTCTCCCATTCAGTTGGACAGACGGCTGGTTTGTGATACAGAGGGAGGCCGACAGTGCAGGCTCGGTTCCCCACACCTACAGCGGTTACCATGAAAGGGATGCTCTCTCAACCTCACCCCATCACCCTAGGTATGGTGATCCTCAGGAGAAACCAACATGAGTGGTCTCTCTGATGAGAGTACTTTGTGACTCTATTCTATCAATGTTAGCATCTTAATTTTCAAAAATATTTTATTGAAAAAGAGATTTTTAATATTATAATAAATCAATAACAACACAACTCAAATAACTGAAAAAAAATACATCCAGTTGCATGTACATACAAAACAAGTTAAAACACTACACAGACAGAAGAAAAACAAAACTAAACAATAAATAATGAATAAACAATACAGCTCAGCACAACAAAACGATACCTGTCGTTCATTAAGAGCATTAACTGATACGTTTTTTATGTTCATGGTTCTTCATCGATGGATATTAGATTCATTAGACAACAGCATCATGGTGATATAAAAACCCTTCTTGGAGTGGCCGATAACCCTGTATTGCCGTAATCCAAAAAGGGCTGCCATGTCGCATATAAATCTTTGTTTTTTGGTGCACCATACCAGTGATAAACTCGAAAGGGAAATTCTCCATGAAGAGCTGACGACGACCCAACAGACTATATTTCCTAGCATGTAAAGTACGGAAAGTAAGGATATATTTATTTTTCCCCATGTTTATCTGTGGAAACTACCCTGGGCAGAACCAGGAAAACAGAAACCAGGTCCATCTCCAATTCAGTCCTCAATACCCACTCTATCGCACCTACCACAGAGCTCAAATATAGATGAAGCCTGCAACAGGACCACAAGCAATGAGTAAGAGTGCCTGTAGTCATTCAGCATTTAGGACATGAAGGTAATCCCACTTTGCATTTTGAGAGACAATTTGGGGTCAGATAGACCCTATGAAGAATTTTCAACTGCATTGAATGGGTCCTACTACAGATCAAAATCCTTTGAGCATTTTCACAAATATCCTCCCATGTCTCTGAAGTGTTCTGAACTCTCTCTCGCAGACATCACAAAGCTGCACAGCCTTGTCTGAGGGGACACTCTCCAACTAATGATAAAGGGTACTGACAGAGAGTGTATTCTGAGCAATAGGCACCCTCTTCCCTCTATCCGATCTGTAAGAGTCTGTTAAAAGTGTGCTTTATTAAAAATCAGATCTCTGATCTGGAAAAAAAATACAGAAGAGGTCTCTACAAGGTAGTCCATACGTACAAGTTATTTGATCAAATGATATCATTGTTTCTCCATCAAATAACACGTGGTGGCTCAGTGGTTACCGTTGCTGCCTCACAGCACCAGGGTCCCAGCTTTGGTTCTGGTCTTGGGTGATTGCCTGCGTGGAGTTAACATTCTCGCCGTGTCTGTGTGGGTTTCCTCCCACAGTCCAAAGATGTGAAGGTTAGATGAATTAGCCATTGATAAATCACCCATAGTGTTCAGGGATGTGTAGGTTTGGGCATTAGTCAGGGTAAAGATAGAATGTTAGGGGAATGGGTCTGGGTGGACTACTCTTCAGAGGGTCGAAGTGGATTTGCTGGGCCCAAGGTTTGTATCCACACTGTGGGGATTCTACTAATTCTAAATCACTCAAGCAAGGTCCACCCTTTGCTGCCCACAGTTTAAACCTGGAATGGATTATCCCAGATGACAACCTGGTATACCAATTATAGGGGTAAGAAACATGGTTCTGGCTGTATTGCCCTCAATCTGACACATTGCCATTCATGCTTTAACAGTATTTATAACTATTGGTATGACAATACTTCTTAAATGTTGTCACTTTAGCTAAGAAAAACAGACTAATCAGGGTTCACTTTGCCTGAGAGGGTTCAATATCTCACAGTATTGACGCCGAGTCCTCAGCGTCCCAGGCAATAACATGGGATTAAAAAAATCTTAATTGATAGCTTTTATCTGGGCGATCTACTCCCCACAATCTGTGGGGTAGTTGCAATCTTGTTAGCTTGATAAAGAGTCGCTTATGGTGCCAAATAAAAGAGATAAACCAGCCATAAAGTCTCCTAAATATCTGGCTGCGAAACATCAAAAAAGCATTCACAAGCGGTATAGCAAATAAGGAAGGACATTCATTTTAAGAACAGCGATCCGACCTAGCTAGGATATTGGATTTGCCTCCCAACTTTGAAGGTCTTGTTTAATTTTGTCAAACAAACCAACATAGTTCACATTAAATAAATGATCAAAGACGGATTAAATGAATACACCGAAATACGGTCCTTCCCCACCCTACCACCCGTGACCATTTAAAAGGAAACCAGGATTTGCCCTCAACATCACGTATTTCCCCAATATCTCCCATAGGCATGGCCTCCAACTTTGTAAAATTAATCTTATAGCCCGAAAAAGTGACAAGTGAATTAATGCATTGCATCACGTGAGCTACATAAATTATGGGATTTGACAAAAACATAAGACCATCTGCATACAACATAATCTTATGTGACGTCTATCCCACTTCTGGGTCATGTATGTTGGGGTAACATTCCCAATTGTGCAGGATGCCGCTGAATCTAAGATTGTTGCAGGGATGGGGAATAGATCAACCCTCGTGTGCCATTTCTGCGGGTTAAAGAAGGAAATAAAACCCCTACTTGTGAGGTAGATTTGCCTCCAGACATCCACCAGCTCTAGTTCTGCACACAAATCCACTAATTGCTTACATTATAACGAGGATGTTGGGGGACCTTTGGATATTCTGTGCACAGTAGGGCCATACGACAGTCGAAATTTCCTTCTACAATCATGTGCCACGATGCAAGATAACTTAATTTGGGAAAGGCATCTTCCAGGAGTTTAAGAGGGTGCACCGGGTGGCAATAAACATTCAAAATAATGTATTAATTCCCATAGTTCAAGGCTTTGAGTATTATGATCCTTCCATGGGTTTTAATATAATCTAGTAATTTAAATGGAAGATTCTTCCTATCCAATATGATTTCCCCCCACTCTTAGTATTAAAACACGAGAAATAAACCCGATCAAACCCTCCCTGCTGTAACGTCAAACGTTCCTTGTAATCAAGGTGCATCTCCTGCAATAGGACAACATTCATCAGATCCTTTATAAGACGATAAAGTACATTTTTCCTCTTGACTGCCAGATGGCTCCCCTTAATGTTCCAGGTACACCATTTAAGCACATCATTATCCATAATACACTGTAGCAACATTTGAACTCGAGAGAATTTCATATCAAATTACACATCGCTAAGCATTAATGACAAAAGACTCATCGAGCTTAAATCTGTACAAACTAAAACTACTGCAACTAACAAGCTCTCAAAACTTTCCAATGCTAAAAACATTTTAAAAAGAACGAAACAAAATCCAAATTACCAATGACACTTGATAAAGTTTTGACCCACCACCACCCCCCCGCCCCCACTCCGTACAATTGGGACGCTTACATATCACAAAACTTTATCTTCTGCCCGCTTCCAACATGGCATCCAGGGCAATTAATAACAATTAATAGGTGGACACTTAGTCATCACAACCACATTTGTAACTTGAGCCACACCCCAGACACAAGCAAAGAAAGAGAAAAAGAGTAGTAATAGTATGAAGAAGTTAAAAGTGAGTATTCTACCAATCACTGACTATAATTTAACACTGGTTAATACCAGAAAAATCCAACAAAATTTCTTTAAGAGAGAAACATGATTATCTCAACATCCAGCTTACTTTAAAATGACCACAAAGTTTTTGCTTTCTCTGGAGAGTCAGACAGTTTCATTTATCCATTCAAAGCAATACGGAACATCTCTAGGAACCATAAGGAACATTGAATCCTGAGTTCCCTTACTCTTCTCTTGACGTCATCACAATATTTTCTTTTCTGAATCACCGCCGCTGAAAAGTCCTGAAAAAGCATAATCCTGGAGTACTCATGAATTAAAGCCATCCGAATATACATTGAGCTTCCACCAGTCTTCCATCAGTTTTGAATTATATTCCTGGATGTTCTGGAGCCGTGTCATTTGGTTCTACTGTCTACATTTTCCCCACATCGCACGTTCCTGCCAATGCCTGATAATCCTCGACTCCATTGTTATTTATGAACCTTCTGTCTGTGCCTCACAAATATTCAATATCTCTGCCTACAATGATCTATGGGGAAGAGAGTTACAAAGGCCCCCAACACTGAAAAACAAAAATAAAACACAAGCTCTGAGTGTGAGATTATTTTTTCTTTATCTCCTTATCTGAGGAAGGATATAATTATATTGGAAGCAGTTCTGAGATGTTTCACTTCACGTATTCCGGGAATGAGTACCTTATATTACGAAGGCTTTAGCAGGTCACTCTTGAAAACAGAGGTGATCTTATTGAAACATACAAGACCTAGAGGAGAGTGGATCAGATAGATACCTACAGGGTATAGTCCAAATTTATTGTCATTTTTATAGAATCTCTTCAGTGTGGAAGCAGGATATCCCACCCATTAAGTCCACACTGACCTTCCGAACAGCATCCCCACGGAGCGGCCCCCCCCTTCCCTATCCATGTGACCCTGCATTTCCCATGACAAACCTACCCATCCCTGGACACTATGGGCAGTTTAGCATGGCCAATCCACTGTAAGTTGCATATCTTTCGACTGTGGGGGGAAATTGGAGCATTGTGATGAAACCCCACACAGAGCGTCGCCCGAGGTTGGAATTGAACCCAGCTCCATGGTGATGGGATGTAGCAGTGCTAATCACAGATCCAACATGCACACCCGTTTGTTCTCTTAGTTACTTGTGGCTGAGTAAAGAAATCTGCCTGACTTGTTCCTTCCACTGAACCTGACTCAGTCTGAGACCTTTATGATCTGCCATATCACCAACCTGGTCACATTTAAAATTTGTTGGGAGCAGTGGAGGATTGGGACTAGAAAAAGAAACAGTAACTTCGTCTAATCTCAGTCAGAGCAGGAATTAGGAGAAATTCACCAAGTGGGATTTCATTCAAACGCGAATTCTCTTTCCCAGAAGTTTGGGATGGCTGAATCTTTATATTATATTGAGCTTGGTTTCACCCGATTGCCCATAGACAGGTGAATCAGGGATAATGGCGCATGGAGAGAGAGGTGTAGTTGGGACCACAATGAGATGAGCCACGAACTTATTTACTGGTGGAGTAGTGTCCAAGGGCCGAATGGCCCATTCGTATCCCTCAGCCCTGTGTTCTGATGTTCCATTCAGCCCTTCGGACCTGATACAGAAGGGAAGATCGAGGCCACTCCGATGGTGAGGTGTAATTTTGGAAATATACTTGGAAAATCCAGGCTGGGTCAGGAACCGACACCCACCCCCAAATCCCTCTTTCCAGGCTTCCCCTCTCTGTAACTTCTGCTCCAGATGTTGGTCATGTTACAGACCCAGATTCGCTGGGAATACAGCCCCCATACCCCACCCGGGGTTAACTCAAACAAATCATCTGCTCTCCCTGAGTGCAACATTGTACAACACAACTTCCAGGAAAATACCCAGTTACTTTCCAAATTCATAACATGTGAAATTAATAAATAGGAACAAGAGTAGGCCATTCGGCCCATCACGCTAGCCCTGTCATTTAGTAAGAACATGGCTGATCTACTCCAGGGCTCAACTCCACTTTCTTGCCGACTCCTTGTATCCCTCCACACCTCTCTGGGTTAGGGAATTCCAGACATTTACTATATTCTGAGAGAAGACACCACTTTGCATCTCAGATTGAAATCGATACTTCTTTTTCGGTACCTAAATTCTCGAGTGTGACACTCTGCCCAGGAATGGAAACAACTTCTCAATATCTGCCTTCTCAAGCCCTTTCTATGTGTTGGATATTTCAGCAGTATCACTCACCATTCATTTAACCCCAATGAATAATCGCTTCACTATTATAGAGGTTCTCAATAACTCAACCTTTTTATCCCAGGAAGCCACCTAATGTCCCAACCTAGTTACTTGCTGCATCAGCATGCTAACGTTATGTTTCATACACAGGAAGACTCCAATCTCTTTGTACTGCTCCTTTTCTGGAAGTCCTCTCCGTTAAATAACAGCCTGCCTTTTGATTCTCAGTGTCATCCACAAACTCGGATGCATATTGCACTCAGCTCCCTCCTTCAGGCTGTCAGTATAGATTGTCAATAACTGATGCCATCGGACTGATATGTGTGGTATTCCAGCAGCTTCACATTTATCATAAAGATCCATTTAATCCTGACTCTCCGATTTCGATGCGTTAACCAATCACCATTGCATGTTAATACATTATTCGTCATCCTACGAGCTTCTGGCTTGAGTAAGATCTTTTATTTGGTCATACCTGTGGAAAATCTCTGGAAAGCCTCTTGTCCATCAGATTCCCCCCATATCAAATCCGCTTGTTACATTTTCAGGCATCTCCAGAAAAAGTTTGCATGATCTTACAGGGCAAGATATAACTTCCCTTTCACGAAACCACACTGACTCTGCGTGAAGCTTTCCTCAATGTCCATGCTGGCCAGGTTTTCCAAACTATACGAGCCCCATCTGCTTTCATTTGGCCCATATGCCTCTCAATGTTTCCCATTCATATGTTTGTCCAAATGAGTTTCAAATGTTGGAGCTGTACATGGATCTACCACTCTTCCTCTGGCAGCTCATTCCATTTCCACATCACCCTCTGTGTAAAAACATTGTCCCTGTGTCCCTTGTAAATGTTCCCCCTTTCAAGTTAAGCCTATGGCTTCTATGGTTGAACTCTCCCATCCTGTGGAAAAACCCTTGGATATTTACCCGATCCATATCTCTCATGATTTCATAAACTTCTGGAATGTCAGGCCCACAACCTTCTACACTCCATCTGATACTAACTTCAAGAACATACATTTAAAGATAATACTGCAAATTTGGAGCTATATTAGACATGACAGTAAAACAGTACTCAGCCCAAACTCCATACTGTTATTTGTCTTTCTCCATATTAAATACTGAGGCAGCATGAAACGCTTACAAGTGCCAATAAGAGGTCAAGCACCAGAATTTATTTGTCTGAAGGGGGTGATGATCTCGACAATGAAAACGTATCTACGGCCAGATCTATATAATACCATATAGTCAAACTGCCCCCTCCTGGCCTCCCTATGGCCTTGTGTGCTTGTGTCTTGCTTATCTTGCACTCAATAGAGAGAACCCCTTTCCCCCAGTTACATCTTAATTTAAACCCGTTTTACATACTCTTCATTTATCTTTTGTCACACCCTCTTTTCCCTGTCACCCAGTCCCCATCTCTGGCACGGGTTTAAATCCACATTTTCTAATCATTTTCAGTACTGAAGAAGTCTCACACTAGACTTGAAACACTAATTCTGTTTCTCTGTCTCTGCGGATGCTGACAGACCTGCTGTGTTTATCCAGAAATGCATAGGGGCACAGAACAAATTTTCAGTTAAACAAATAACGATCGATACTGGAAATAGAGTACCAAAAATTGCTGGAGAAACAGGGAGCTTTGTAGAAGGTTCACTGGACCTGCAAGTTTATATCTGTATTCACTCCAGAAAATGCTGCAACTTCTTCAGCAATTTCTGTTTTTGTACAATTTCCAACGACATATGTCAAAGATGCCCAAACATTCTGTCCAACATGAAGCGCTGTACACTGGGAACTGAACGATAACGCATAAGTTCCTTGACTCTGAAACTGCAGAAGGCTGGCATCACTGACACTGCGGAGTTCAGAAACATCGTCAGGGAGAAAAACAGAAGGAAATACATTCACTTCAAATACTGAAGATGGTATTACTGAAAGGAAAAGATTCAGATTAGTACCTTAAATTGATTGAGGGAAAGTTACAAATTGGAGGCGTGACACCAAGGAAAGAATTTCAGCAGAATGAGAGTATGAAAATGTAAGGGTTGCCGCATCAGAAACCAGAGTAGGTCAGTGAATACAGGGCTGTTGGGTGAATGGGTCTCGGTGTGAACTGGGGGACAGTCAGTGGAATTGAATTGTAGATATTCCAGCTTAAACTGCGTTATCATCTGATGCTGTAGATCACAGCAGCAGTAGAGGCAGAATTGTATTCAATGACAATCTGCAACCTTTCGCTCAGGATAATCTCTCAGTACACTATTACCATCAAGCATATCTATGGTTAAGTGCCGAGTGTGGGTGAACATGCCAGGGTCAGTACCCTGTGTACCTTTACCTGAAGACAACCCATCAAAGCTTCCACAATTGACTGGTTACATTCGAAACAGCAGAACTAACATCTGGGACAGAGGCAGAAATGATCCCACGACTAACAAATCTGATCTAAGCTCTGTCATCCTGCCAAATATAAGCATAAATGTCGATGGACCATTAAACAAGTTACTGGAGGAGAGGACTTCATAAATATCCCCATCCTAAATAATGGACCCGTTCTGTACATTAGTGTAAAAATCAATTATGTGGTGTCTGCACTATCCTCAGCCAGACATGTTGAGTCGATGATCCACCACCCTGTCATGATGCCCACAGAATCACAACTATTTCGATTCGCTGCGCGTGACATGAAGAAACAGCTGAACACAGTAGATACGACAAAGGTAATGGGCCCTGACCCCATTCCCGCAATAGGACTGAAGAGTTGTGCTACACTACAAGCCGTGTCCCTGGGGAAGCTGTTTCATTCCAGCTCCAACTCTGACATCTCCCTGGCAATGTGGAAAATTACTCAGCTATGTCCAGTTCCCTAAGAGGGGATTAAGTACAATCTGACCAATTAGCACCCCATCAGTCCCATCACGACAGTCAAAATTGGTTGGAGTTCTTTTTTTAACAGAGTTGTCAAGCAGCTCAGTGTGGTTTCCAATAGGTCCCCATGCGGAGATAGTGTTGTTGTGGAATTGTCATTGGATTATTAATACAGACCAGGCTAATGCTTGGGCAGCTGGTGGCAGCTGGTGGAATAATAAAAACAATTATTAACATATCTAACTGTAAAATCTGGTGTCAGTAACAATGATCTTGTGTCCAATGTTGATTGTAAACATCTATCTCCTTCCCAATATACTTTCAGGAAGTGAGTCTCCCGCGCTTTCCTGGTCTGGCCTAAAAGTGACTCAAGACACACAGACATGTGATAAACTCTTCAATGGTCTCTGAAACAGCCAAGCAAGACACTCAATTGTATCAACTGGTCCGAGCTCTGAAAGGAGATACCTGATGAGAACAGCTGGCCCCAACCTTGGTGTGGGAAAAGGGAACAGGAAACATAGTCCTGTTGACCATGCAGAGACCTCCACCCTAACATCTGACGGTTTGTGACAACATTTACAGAGCTTTCCCACAGACTGCACAGGAACAGAGGGAAATGAGTACTTCACAAAACACATTGAGCTTTCCCTGTGCTAGTTAATGGCTGAACATCTCCTTCATGCAGTTTTACCCATACAATATTCGTATGCCTTAATATGTTTAAACATTGTGAAATATAAAATGAGAACTGCTGGAGTCCCTTCAGCACATCAATTTTGCTCCTCCATTCAATATACAGGCAGTTCTCAGATTACGCATGTTTATTAAATATAATTTTGCCACAATGTGATTCATGAACCTTTATCCATGAAGTGAACTCTCATTCACTGTGACGCGATTCCTTGCCGGGAACCAGCTGAACAGCACAACCCAGCCTCAGGATCCTCTGTCTGCAAAATGTACAATCAATGTGTTCAGCTAAAACAGGAATACAATCCGCTCTGGAAGCCTTGAAACTGAGCCTGAAACCGGGAATTGTAGTCTACATTTAGAAAGAACTTTAATTCAAACTGTGGGAGAATCTTGAGGAGAACTGAAATTTCCCCGTCGGCATCACGTGGTCAGTCAGCCACATGCGCTTTCTGTAGAAGAGTGTGGTGAAAGGTACACTGCTGTAGTCAGTGACTGTAGTTTTGAAAGTGTTACATTTAGAGGACAGTTTCATGACAATATGTGATTTAAAGATGTATTTTAGACTGTGCTAGTATGTGTTAGACTAAAATTAATTTTTGCCTTTACTGATATTTTGGGGGATTCGTCCCTTGCCCTCTTTTTCCCATAGACCCCATTATTAATATTGCACGATTTTCTACAAAACGGTGTTGCAAAGGAACACAGCCGCTGCGCCATTGGAGATCAAACTGGACTGATAGCTGATCTACCTTCACACGATACTCCTGCTCTCTCCCTATCCCTATAATTTCCAGAAATCCTTATTTCTATTCAGTGCCTTGGTTTCCACAGCCTGATCTGGGAGAGAGTACTCCTGGTTCGCCAGTCTCTGAGTGCAGACATTTATTCTCATCTCAATGCAAAGTGGTCTGTCAGTACCTAACACAGTGGTCCTTTGTTTTAGACGTCCACGCCGGGGAATAACCATCCCTGCTTCCAATCTGTCTTGCCCTGTCAGAGTTTTATATATTTCACTGTGATCACCACTCATTTTCCTAAACGGCATGGAATACAAGCTCAGTCGCCCCAAACTCCGCTCCAACAACAAACCTGTCATCCCAGAGATCAGTCTGGTCATCCTTCACTGCTCTCCCTCAATGTCAGGTTTGTCGTTTATTGGGTAAGGAGACCAAAGCTGCGCACAATACTGTACAATGTTCGAGATGCGGTCTTACTAAGGCCCTGTACAGCTGCACTTACTCTTACTCCTGTACTCAATCCCCCTAAAATGAAGGTGAATACACCATTTATCTTCCTACCTGCTTTCTGCTCCTGCAATATTGCTTTCAGTGACTGGTGTACAGGGAGATCCAGATTCATTTCAATGTCACAGTTCCCCACTTGCCGGGTCTATATACACTGGTCAGCGTGCCAATGCCATTCCCAGTATTGACTTCTGGCTTTAGAACTCATTGCCCTACATGTACCGAGAGGGCTGCGCAGAAATAAACAAAAACGCAACTTAAGTTCCTTTATAGAGCAACATTTTTCAACCACGTCCTTTTTCAAATGAGAGGCTGCGATTTTATTGTTCCCATCAATGTGCACAACATCTAATCTCTCCCATTGGTCTCCATCTGCCACGTATTTTCCCAGTAATTTCACTTGTCTCAGTCACTTTGGAACTTTTTTACATCCCCCTCACCCACTCACATGCTGTCATCGTTCAGTGCTGTCAGCAGAGTTGGGGATATTGCATTTGAGCGCCTCAACCAAATATATGGTGTGTATTGGGAATAGCTGGGGCCAAAGCCACGATGTTTGCTGTATCCTACTAGTGTTCCATTTAAAAAAAAAGTTTTATTCCGACTCAGTGTTTCCAGCCAGCTCTCCCATTCTAAAACCATGACCATATATTATCCTTAGTCCCACAGGATTCGAATTCGCACAATAGGCTTGGGCTTTATCAAAACACTTTCTGAGATTCCACTCGTATTGCACTGACAGCTTCTCCATAATTTTGCTAAAAGCCACTTTCTCAAATATGATTCCCATTTCATAAACCTCTGTTGACTTTGTCGATGCACATTAATGTCAGTCCAATACTTTCTTTAAACTGGTTAGTTGCTAATTTCATTATATTCCCTTTTTCTCACCAGAATAAAGATCCCTAGTATTGCTAAGAAGTTTTCTTTTTTGTTTTGTTTTCCTCTGTGGTGGCAGAACTGAAGCATTTTGTCCATAGTTCTGCTATTTTCCGGTCCTCAATTATCTGGTATCAAACTGTAAGAAAGCTGCACATTTCTTTCTCTTAATTTTGCCATTGACATATTTTCAGAAAATATTACAAGTTCTGTCTTATAAACTTTGTTAAGAGATTCTTCAGAAACCTATCAATTCCTATTTTAAGCTACTCAGTGATTGATCTTCCACAGCCATACAATCACAACAGCAAAGATGCTGTATCATCAGAAATACAGCACGGTCTAAATGAGGCCCATTTGCCAACACAATACCCATAGCCGTGAATCTTGAGGCATTTCAAGTGCACTACCGTGTATTTTCTAATGGTTTTGAGGTTACCATGACAACTCCCCTATCAAGAATTGCATTTCAGACCCCAACAAACTCTGGGTGAAAAGCAATTCTCAAATCCTCACTAAACCGCAAACCCTTCACGTTATAAATGTGGACCTTTGACTAAAAGGAACAACTGCTGTCCATCCACCCTGTACTCTTATGTGTCTGAATTACGTCCCCCTCAGCCTCCTCTCCACCAATCTAAACAACTAAAGCTTATCCAGCTTCTCTCTATAGCTGATATGCTCCATCCAAGGGAACATCCTGGTGAATCTCCTTTGCACCCCCTCCAGTGCACTCACATCCTTCCTGTAATGTGATTCACAGAACTACACACAGTATTCCATCTTGACATCACCAAAGTTCCGCATAGCTCATATAATCTGTGCCTCAATGAATCAAGGTTATGTTTATAGTCCCCTATGCTTTCCCAAAATGTGTATTAACTGGTCCATCACATTCAGGGATGTTTGGAGAAGCACCCGCTGACCTTCCTAGTGTGCTGCCATTCATTGAGTCCTTCCCTGTCTGGTTCTTTCTTCCAAAGTGTATCACCTCACATTTATCAGGGTTACATTTCATCTGCCATTGAACTTGCCAGCTGACCATTCCATCTGTATCTTCCTGTAACTTAAGGCCTTCCTCCTCACTGCCAACCAACCGGCCAATCTGCGTATCAAACACAAACTAACTTATCACACTCCTCACCCCTCGTCCATATTCACAGCTACATTATTTTTTGAGTCCTACAAATATTAAAGTTGAAAATCACACAACATCAGGTTAGAGTCCAACAGGTTTGTTCCGAGGCACTAGCTTTCGAAGCGCGACTTCTTCATCAGGTGATTGTGTGCTTTGATGAAGAAGCAGCACTTCGAAACCTAGTGCCGCCGAATAAACCTGTTGGACTATAATCTGGTGTTATGCGATTTTTAGCATTGTCCACCTAGTTCAACACCAGCACCTCTGAATCACAAACAATAAGGGACACAGCACTGAACCCTGTGGTATACATGAGACACTGGTCTCCAGTCACACAAGCAGCCGTCTACCACCACCTCTGTGTCTTACCAATAAACATCATTTGGATGCAATTTGGCAAGTCACTAATGAGTCTGACCTGTTCCCTGATTATTCTGATTCCTGGACACATTTGTGCAATATCTGGAAATTCTCCCTAACTTGCTCTGCCAGTTGGTTTCCATGCCCCGTGTGAGTGTGTCCCCTACACGTGCAGAATTTCCTCCTTATTGCAGCCTTAAATGGTCTGTCCTTTACCCTGCCATTATTTCCCTTGAATGTGGATTAGACAGCCGGAGAAACATCCTGTTAATTTCCAACTTGTCATATATTTTGTGACTTTATATATTTCACAGGGACCCATCTCTCATTCTTTGAAACTCTAGACAACACAGGCCGAGTTTCCTCATCACGCAATCTCGCCAATTGAGGGATTAATCTGGAGAATGTCCATTGAACTTCCTCTGCGGTCAGTATATTCTTTCTTAGATTTGGTCACCAAAACTTTACTCAATATTCCAGGTACAGTACTCAACGACGCGCTGTTAAACTGCTTCAACATGTCTCTACATCTATATTCTGACTCCTTCAAAGCAAGGCAATCCAAACTTTTACTTATCACTTGCATATATTCCTCCAAATACCCTTCACATTTACGAACTCACTGCTTCTCATAATCTAAAATATGTAAATTCTACTGGTTCCCCATTATCTATGCTGTAAGAATCAACTTCAAACAATTCCAAAGCTTGTCAAGCATGATTGCCCTTTCAGAAATGCATACTGATTCTCTCCAATGTTGCTGTTCTAAATAACGAATATCACATCCTGTATAATAGATTCCAACAGTTTCCCCACAAATGTCAAGTTAATTGGTCTGCAGTTCTCCACACTCTCTCTTCTTCCCTTTGTAGATGCTTGGATCATTCCCGTTCATCTACAGTGCTTGGATCCAGACTATGCAGAATGCACTTCGTAATAGAACACAGTCATCGACAGTGCAAATAATACTTCTATTAGTGGTTTATTTCTGAAGATTTTGGTATGAAGTACATCTGGTTTGTGAAGGTTAGCAATGCTCAATCCAGCTGCATGTTCAAGTAAAGCCTTGTTACTGATATAAATTGACTTTGTGTCTTTCAGTCCACAAGTCCTATATGATGATGTCGTGTTTCTGGGTGATTTCCTGGATCTTCATCCATGAAGACAGATGCAAGTTAACTGGTTATTTACTTGGCCATGTCCCTGTTATCCATAATAAGCTCGTCTCTCCTGATTGCAGATTTCCACATTTGACTGTGCTTTTCTCTTTCCTTTGAAATATAGATAATAGATTTATGCAACCTTTGTGTTCCTGTTTGTTTGCATGTGTGTTCGCTTTTTGATTTCCTTACCCGTTTCATGGCCCTCTTTTCTGGATCGTAAATTTCTGAGAATTTTCAGGATTCCACAATGTCTGAAATTCTTCTGAAGTCACTTCCTGTGATTAATATAATCTTTAATTTATTATGCCAATTATTGTTAACTCACTTTCTCACTCTTGGGTGTTGTACCCTAAATAAATAAATATATTTTTCAGACTTTGTAGCATTTCTATAAATCTCCTGGTCCTGACCATATATATTCAGGAACACTGCAGGAGGGCAGGAAAGAAATAGCGGGGGCCCTGGTTGGTACTTTTGCATCATCGGTGGCCAACGGGTGAGGTCCTGGAGGACTGGAGGGTAGGGAATGCTGTGCTGTTATTCAAGAAGGGCTACAAAGAAAAACCGGGGAACTATAGACCAATAAACCTAAAATCTGCCGCAGGTAAGTTACTTGAGAAGATTCTTAGGGAGAAGATATACATGCATTTGGAAAGACATGGCCTTGTGAATGGGGGATTATGGCTCACAAGTTTGTTAGATTGTATTGATAATGTGACCAGTAACTTTGACAAGGGCATTGTTGTATATTTAGTCTATATGGATTTCAGTAAGGCCCTCAATAACGTTCTACATGGTACGCTGCTCTGGAAAGTTAGATCACATGGAATTGAGGAGGAGCTGGCAAATTAGATTAAAAATTGGCTTGATGATATGAAGAAGAGGGTAATCGTGGAAGGATGCTTGTCGGACTGGAGGCCTGTGATGAATGGAATGCCTCAGGGGTCGGTGCTGGGACTATATACACGGACACACACACACACACACACACACACACACACACACACACACACACACACATCTATGATTTAGCTGAGAATGTACAGGCATGATTGGTGAGTTTCAAGGTGACACTAAACTAGGTGGAATCGTGGACAGTGAGGAAGGTTGTCATAAATTTCAGAAATTACAGCAGTACATTGATTAGGTAGGGATGTGGGCCGAGAAATGGCAAATGGAGTTTAATTCAGGTAAGTGTAAGTTCTGGCATTTTAGAAAGTCAAATCAAGGCAGGAGTTTCATGGTGAAAGGCAGGGTCTTAAGGAGTGCAGTGGAACAGAGTGACCCTGGAATTCAGATGCACAGTTCTCTGTAAGTGGAGTCCCAGGTAGACAAGGCACTGAAAAAGGCATTTGACTCACTGGCCTTCATTAGTTAGAGCACTGAATATCGAAATTAGGGAGTTATGGTGTAGTTATACAAGATGTTGGCGAGTCCATACTTGTCACGTCATGTTCAGTTTTGTTCACTTTGCTTGAGGAAGGATGTTATTAAACTGGAAAGAGTGCAGAAGAAATTTACAAGGATGTTGCCAAGACTCAATGGTCTGAGATATAGTGAGAGGTTGAACAAGCTTGGAGTTTTTACTTCAGAATGTATGAGGCTGAAGGGGATCTGACAGCAGTGTAAAAGATTATGGGAGGCAGTGATAGAGTGAATGCACTCAGTTTTTTTCACTAGGATTGGGCAACCACGGACTCGAGGGCATCAAGTTAAGGTCAGAGAGGAAAGGGTAAAAGGGAGCCTGAGGGGCAATTTCTTTTACACACAGAGTGGTATGCATATGGGGCGAGCTACCAGCAGAAGTGGTTAAGGCGGGTACATTCACAAAATTTAATAAAACATTTGGACAAGCACACAGGTAGGAAAGGATTAGAAAGATACAGGGAAATATTTTGTTCGGAATGGACCAGTTTGGACCGAATGGCCTGTCTCCGTGCTGTAAGACTCTACACCTTCAGTCCCCTACGCCCTCGGATTAATGAGTTCAACACGCGGCGAGATATTGAGCAATTCTTCCGCCGCCTTCGCCTCCGTGCCTACTTTCACAACCAAGACTCCCCCCCACCCTCTGACGACCCCTTCTCCCGCCTCCAACGCACCCCATCCACCTGGACACCCCGTGCTGGCCTCTTTCCTGCCCTCGATCTATTTATAGCCAACTGCCACCGCGACATTAACCGACTCAACCTGTCCACCCCTCTCACCCACTCCAACCTCTCACCCTCAGAACGTGCAGCTCTCCACTCCCTCCGCTCCAATCCCAAACTCACCATCAAACCGGCAGACAAGGGAGGCGCGGTAATAGTTTGGCGCACCGACCTTTATACCGCTGAGGCCAAACACCAGCTCGCAGATGCCTCATTTTATCGCCCCCTTGACCACGACCCCACCTCCCACCACCAAACCATCATCTCCCAGACCATCCAGAACCTCATCACCTCAGGGGATCTCCCACCCATCGCCTCCAACCTCATAGTCCCACAACCCTGCACCGCCCGTTTCTACCTCCTGCCCAAAATCCACAAACCTGACTGCCCCGGCCGACCCATTGTCTCAGCCTGCTCCTGCCCCACCGAACTCATCTCCGCGTACCTCGACACGGTTCTGTCCCCTTTAGTCCAAGAACACCCCACCTACATTCGGGACTCCACCCACGCCCTCCACCTCCTCCAGGATTTTCGCTTCCCCGGTCCCTAACGCCTTATTTTCACGATGGACATCCAGTCCCTGTACACCTCCATCCCCCATCACGAAGGACTCAAAGCCCTCCGCTTCTTCCTTTCCCGCCACACCAACCAGTACCCTTCCACTGACACCCTCCTTCGACTGACCGAACTGGTCCTCACCCTGAATAACTTCTCTTTTCAATCCTCCCACTTCCTCCAAACTAAAGGAGTTGCCATGGGCACCCGCATGGGCCCCAGACATACCTGTCTCTTCGTAGGATATGTGGAACAGTCCATCTTCCGCAACTACACTGGCACCACCCCCCACCTTTTCCTCCGCTACATCGATGACTGTATTGGCGCTGCCTCTGCTCCCATGAGGAGGTTGAACAGTTCACCAACTTTACTAACACCTTCCATCCCGACCTCAAATTCACCTGGACTGCCTCAGACTCCTCCCTCCCCTTCCTAGACCTTTCCATTTCTATCTCGGGCGACCGACTCAACACAGACATCTACTATAAACCGACTGACTCCCACAGCTACCTGGACTACACCTCCTCCCACCCTGCCCCCTGTAAAATCTCCATCCCATATTCCCAATTCCTTCATCTCCGCCGCATCTGCTCCCAGGAGGACCAGTTCCAACACCGCACTGCCCAGATGTCCTCCATCTTCAAGGACCGCAGATTGCCCCCAGACGTGATCGACGACGTCCTCCACCGCATCTCCTCCACTTCCCGCTCCTCCGCCCTCGAGCCCCGCTCCTCCAACCGCCACCAAGACAGAACCCCACTGGTTCTCACCTACCACCCCACCAACCTCCGTATACAACGTATCATCCGCCGTCATTTCCGCCCCATCCAAACGGAGCCCACTACCAGGGACATATTTCCCTCCCCTCCCCTCACCTTGACCTCCTTCCACCAATCACATCTCCATCGCCCCTCCCCCAATCCCTCCTCCCTACCTTTTATCTTAGCCTGCTTGGCACACTCTCCTCATTCCTGATGAAGGGCTTATGCCCGAAACGTCGAATTTCCTATTCCTTGGATGTTGCCTAACCTGCTGTGCTTTAACCAGCAACGCATTTTCAGCTGTGATCTCCAGCATCTGCAGACCTCATTTTTTATCTGTAAGACTCTATGAGTCTAACAACCATTGTTCTCTTACTGAATGTTATATTCTACTTCCCCAATTCACTGGAGCGAACTTGACACTCTAGCCTCTGGGCTTCCATGATGTTCCACAATGTTCAACCATTCCATATTGAATGCAGACGCCGTGTAAAATAAAACATATTAATGTCACTATTCCGCCAAAGCTGCTTCAGGGCAAGGTTAGTAATTAGTCCTTCCGACCACACAATAAACAATAGGTACAAGAGTAGGCCATTCTGCCCTTCGAGCCTGCACCACCATTCAATATTATCATGGCTGATCATCCTTGATCAGTATCACATAGCGCCAAATCCGAAATAATCTACCTCTAGTTTGTTTCACAACATACTCTTCAACCTACCTGATATACACTTATGGAATTTATTTTTCACAACATTAGCAGTCACTTAGTTAACTCAGTTTCGATGCAACTTGACACCATCCATTATTACTGCAGAACCCATAAGTATTTGTTACTCATTCACAGGATGGGGGCTTCATTGGATAACCAGCATTTGCTGGCCATGCCAGACGGCAGTTAAGAGTTAACAGCGTTGTCTTGGACCTGGAGTGACGTGCAGGCCAGACCAGGTAAGAACAGCCAGTTTCCTTCACTAAAGGACATTAGTGAACCAGATGAGTTTTTCCAACAATCAACAATGGATTCCTGATCATCATAAACTCTCGATACCAGATATTTATTGAATTCAAATTCCACAATCAGCCATGGCAGGATTTGAATCCATGTCCCCAGAACATTACATGGGTCTCTAGGTTAAGAGCCGAGCGATAATATCAGTATGTCGTGGCTTCACTTTGCATATAGTTGCATATTTAATTTTCAGAGCATATGATGCAAAACATTTGCGCAACAGTTATGGTTCAGATATATAATACAACAAGTTTGTTTCTCTTTGCTATTTGTAAGATCCACCCAAACTGATTCTGTGGAATCTGATGGACAGGGCCTGTGTCGTTACTAGTGATAGACTTGGATAAGGCATTCGGGGAGGCTCACCTCGATGCTGAGATGATCTGAAGACATGTCCAGCAATACAGGACAAGCATCAATATCTATTTTGCTCTGTCAGGATAAGTGTCACCGTATATTATCACTGTTCCCTCACACTCTCTGTATATCTGTTGCAGCACCTACCCTCAAACAAGGCTCACGCTCTATCTCCAAATAAGGCTCAAGCACGACCATTCCCGCTGTTGAATTCAGCACCTTCCTCCCCCACATTCTCTGTCCTGATGCAATAGCCCCGCACACTAATAGCACTGCATTCATACAACACTATGGACAGACGCCCTCTGGCCACCTCACCATGTCACAACTCACCTGGGAGAAAGTGAGGTTTGCAGATGCTGGAGATCAGAGCTGAAAATGTGTTGCTGGAAAAGCGCAGCAGGTAAGGCAGCATCCAAGGAACAGGAGAGTCGACGTTTCGGGCATAAGCCTCACCTACCCCAGCACTAACAGCAGGGACATCCACTCCCACCCTCACTCATTCTCTCCCTTTCTCCCATTCCAGGAGAAACAGCCTGGAATAGGACAGAAAGGGCCAAGCCGGGTGATGGAGTGCCGGATATCCATTCCATCATCCCCCTACCATGATATGTGGGGAGGATCCTGGAGAGAGCTGGAGAGGACCAGGAAGCCTTGTGTTGAGATTCTGAAACATCCACGTCCCACCAACCGAATAAGGAGTAATATTCAATGAAGAACAATTCTCAATTCAAACCTACTGTCAGTTCCAAACTCATCTCTCTCACTAGCAGAAGAACAGATATCCCATTGCACAGAGATGCAGGCATTGAATTACACAGAAGTATTGGTAAATACCCCAATATACTAACTTGCACAATGCATACAAGGAGATAAGCATGCACACACATAGAAGCACACAAAGACATATACCGTCACACACAAATAGACACAAACACAGATAGAAACACACAGGCTGATACACAGACAGACAGACACTGTCACGCAAATACAAAACAATAACAAACACATGGACACACACACATATAAATGCACATTAAGACACAGACAGTAGTGCCATTAAGTCACAAATAAACACTTTTTTTTATTTGTAAGGCGATCAAAGATTCTAGGGAGAGGGTAGGAGACTGATGTTGTGGAACATATTAGAAATGACTGAATGGTATATCAGACTCGATCGGTCTAATTCTGCTCCTTTTTTAATGCTCATGTGGTGTCATGCTCTTCCTGAGACAGCAGCAGCATCATATTTGATTGGAAAGAGTCAGTGGTAATGTGGGAAAAGATTGGAGGGCAGAATGGTTAATGTCGATTCCTAGTTATTGTACCACTATATCCGAAATGGGGCAGTGATTTGACATGAGGTTAACACATTTTTTAAAAAAATGTGTCCCACAGTGGAAGAAGGATGCCCCTTTCACTTCACTGTTGTGCTGTCAGTGGTGTCCTCATCCTCAGGGAGCAGTGAAGACTCGGTTAATTAAGGTATTTTAGTTTAAGCTTGACTGATCTTTGCTGGACAGGAGAGTCAATGTTTATTGGGAACGGACAGGAGACAGAATATACTGCTGCCCCGACTCCATGTGTTGTTCCCTCAATCCATGCTCCCGGCCTTTAAAAGATATACTGCTGTCCCTACCCCGTGGGTTGTTCCCTCAATCCACCTCTCAACGCGATTTTAGGGTAGACGACCATCCCATTCAGCCAGACTGTATCTTTACAATGAGACGGGAGGAGACCATTCTATCCCTACAAAGAATTACACAGGAATATAGGATGAAGTAATTCAGTTCGTTGAGTACATTACACAGCCCAGAACGAGGCCATTCAACCCGCCTGAAGTGCTGCACAGGAACAGGGATGCTGTCACTAACAGGAAATAGTAGAGATATATGATTTTTTAAACAAAACTGTAACTAGTTTTGACTCAGAGATCACTGTAGGGTCATCAATGATCAATAATCTATGTCAAATATCTGGATGAAGGGACTGAATGGATCAAAGCTGAACTACCTTGTGTACTAAAATGATCATTCAATAGATCTTCAAATGGAGGTAGTGAATCTGCATTATGATGTAGACAGGGAAGGTTAGTGAGGATACCCTCAGCAGAAATAATATAATGTGAGTTGTCTATTGCAGTCAGGAATAATTTAAATGGAGGGAGATTGCAGAACTCTGTGATGCAGATGTTTTTCATATTCCTGGTACATGAATCATATGAAGTCTGTCTGCAGATGCAGCAAGCGATTCGGAAGTTAAGTGGAATGATGCTGTTTGTGGCAACGGGTATTGGGTTTAATTAGGAATATTTCACTGTATCTGTACAGGGCATTGCGGAGACCACATCAGATACACTGGGGGCAGTTTTGATCCTCTAAACTAAAAATAAGACGGGATACAATTCTTTTCAAAGATGTTCAAAGATGCTTCCCTTTACTCATTCCTGAAATAAAGGCCTTTTGTTATCGGAATTGTCTGTTTGGATCTTAGATGAGAAATCTTATTGAACCACGATTTTCAGAGAAGTCTTTCAGCTGGATACATATTTTCTCTTGGTTAAGAAGACGAAAGCTAGATAATTTTTTTTGAATGAGATGCATTGGTATTAACACAAATATTATGAAGATATCAACCGATTTTTAAAAATTATGCAGATGCATATAAACATCTCATCAAATCATAAAACGGGCACATTATTTTCTTTTGCTAATGAAAGGCACTGTGCACAACAACAGCAATGATGCTGCATACAACATACAGTCTATTATCATCCATTCCAGAGAATGTACATGGAGGTGCACATGGTCCAGTTTGGTTTTCAGTTGACATTCTTGTATTTTTCTACACAGAGACGGAGAAAAATATTACTTGCTTCAGAAGCAGCAGCCAATTGGTCTCTCTCTCTCTCTCTCTCTCTCTCTCTCTCTCTCTGTGTTCTGCCTGAAAACAAGGCATGAGAGCAGAAAAATCCTGAGTCATCTTTACCACTCCTAGAGGATTCCTGATGAGGATTCATAGGAATCTTTGTACAGCTCGAAGAAAAGGGAATTCAGCCAAATCCAACTGTTCCAGGAAGAAATCCGCATTCCCACACATTTCTGTGAGCAGAATAAGTTCAAAGTCAGAAAAAAAACATTTGGGACACTATCATTTTACCATTTGTTCACAGTTCAACTTTATGTGTCCCAGATTTTTCTAGAAAATTACCCAGTCTGATACCGATATCATTGGACACAGCATTCAACTGGTTACATTTAAAATTTGCTTTCACCAATAGAGGAGTGGGAAAAGACATGAGTGACCCTCCAACATTGGTCAGAACACAAACAAGAGATTCTCAAAGGGTTGGTAAGGTGTGAATTCTTTTCCACAGAAGATTGTTATGCCTGGATATTTCCATGTGTTCAAAATTGTCTATGTAAGACATTTGAAAGACAAATGAATGTAGGGAAATGATACACTGACAGAAAAGTGCTGCTGAGACCTTAATCAAATCAAAGTGCATGGTAGAGCCTCACTCAGAGATGATTCAAAAATGCTTTGCTCTCTCTGATTATAACATGCAATAACAGTACATCCAGGAAAATTGCAGCCGTTTACTTTGAAATTACAGAAAATGAAAACAAAAGGAACAGGAATAGTTAATTCGGCCAGTCAAGCCATTGTATACAATCATGACTGACCTACTGTTAGCATTACCTCCTCCTTAATGGCCAGATATTCACAATCCTGAACTGTTTGACAGGTCAAAGATTCATGTACCACCTCTTTAAATACTTTCAGTGATGTAGCTCCCCTTACTCACTAGTCCAGATAATTCCTGACATTGATTACCCTCTGTGAGAGGAAAACACTCTCTACACATACACCTTCACCTATTGATATAAACAAGTGGTGAACACAGGGGCTCAGGAAAGAGTGAATGGCCTTGAGATCAAGGCGGTAGTTGGCTGAGGATGTTATCGGGACCACCTACTTATTTGAGCTTAATGAGAATCAGGTCTAACCTTCCCCACTGGTTGGGGTCTTTCAGAGCATAAAGGAAGATGTTTGTGGTCGGTGGCCGACAATCCTTTCAGTCCCGGGACATCTCTTCAGGAAATCCTCAAATTAACTTGCTCAGCACAAACATCTTCAACGCCTGTATGCCCCCATTCCCGGTGCTCCCCATCTATCTCAAGATCAGAAGCAGGGTGATCACTGAAGATCACACAATATTCAGAACAATTTGTCCCCCCTCAGCTCCTGAACCGGTCTGTGTCTATATTCAGCAAGACCCAAACAACATTCAGGTTTGTGCTGTTAAAGTGTCGGTAACATTCATGTAACAGCACGGCCAGACACTGCACATTTCCACAGTTAAAAGAGGAGCTCATTCAGCATCTCAAGCTGGTTACATGGATATATGGAAACCATTCAGCCCATCGAAATGACTGAACAAGAAGAGGGACAGCCCATTTAATCCTCCTGCCTGTTCCACAGGAAGAGGAGGCATCTAGTCAGTACATTGAGCTGTTAAACAGGAACAGGCAGAGTCCAGTAAGACCCCTAAACCTGTTCTATAGAACCAGGAGGAGACCATTCACCCCTCGAGACACTTACACAGGAATAGGAGGGTGTCACTGATGCTCCATCCTGGAAAACAAATGGAGCAGATACTGCACTCACAGATGGCACACGATGTTCCTCGTGGCTCCATTGCCTGTGGGACACATTATACTGTAACATGTTTTGCTGGCAGTGAGGAAGGAAGCCAAATGTTTTGTGCCAAGCCTCAAGGAGGCATCTTACATCTCCAGGAAGACAGACCCATGTTCTCCGTGGGTGTCAGAAGCTGGTGGGGATAGTTAACTGTTTTAGAGTGGAGGTATTGTGGCTCCTGTCGGGATGGTGGATAACGTGAAGTTCTATGTATGATCACACACCAAATACACTGTATTAATGTTGGAAAAGTTTAGTTCAAGACTGGCCCTCTCTCTCTCAATCGAAATGGGGAGTCGAGTGGAGTGAGAGGGACGTTCTCAGAGTCTTTTAAGCCATCGAGAATCATGTAAACTAAGTAAAGAAAACATGGAACTTATCACCGTATTAGTTCTGTTTGGAATATAATGAGTGACTGTCCATCCACTTAAGGTTCAATGCAATCACCTCTTATTCCTTCAAAGTGCTACAGATTAACCCTCAGACACTCCCGATGGTACAATCATCCCAACAATGAGTCTAGTGAATCTCCATTACACTCTTTCTGCCAAGAGGATTATTCCTTATAAAGGAGAGAAAATCTGTGCACAATACCATAAATACTATCTCAACAACACTCTAGGGTGGATCACACTAATTCTGTTCCCTCACTTAGCTGTCTCAGCTTCTTTCCTGTGGTATAAAAAAACCATTCCTTCTCACTACACTGCGAATGACATGGCATTTTGAAGTTTCTTACATCTTTGCGTCAGTCATCACCAGAGGTGCCGATGGAGGTGTATATCACGTTCAGAGGGAGACTCAATCAGAAAGAATTCACTTGAACCAGGGAATGGTCACCTACCTGAATGGAAATTACTTGCAGGAACAGGGAAATCAGGCAGAGGAAGGGAGCTACCTTTCCTGTTGTTCTGCTCTCATGGGATGTGTGCAGTCCTGGTCAGGCCAGCATATTATGCTGATCTTGAACTGAGTGGCTGATTCAGCTGTTGCACAGGATAATAAAGGGTAAACCACATTGATGTGGGTTTGCTGTCACACAGAGACATGAACATGGAAGAATAACCCATTGTCTTCTCTACAGGACATGAGGCAAACAGATAGGCTTCTGTTTAAAACAAGTGGTGATGATTTCATTTGCATTCCATCAACTTCCTTCATGAGACACAAAAAGATTATTATTGTGTGCCGCTTGATGATGAGTCAATGACTTGACCACCATGCACTGTCTGTCCATCTGACAGATTCTGTGGAGAGGACAAATTACCCATCTCAAGTGCAAATATGTTGTGACGTAAGCATAGTTAGAAGGGACTCGAAACGGTTAAATCTGGATTTACTAAAGGCACAAATGATGGATTATTCAGCAGTTGCATTGAGGCTGAGAATGTGACTGAAATATCCTGATAGTGGTCCTGGGTAGGATTGGTGAGTGGGGAGAATATGTAGAAATGTGAATATGAATGGAGAAAAAAGATAATGGCGTTTCAGAACAGTCTGGTTTCTCCTCGCGTATTGTTGAGTAAGTTGTGGATAGTAATTTGCTAGTTTTAATCAGTAAGGAATAACTTTTTTGACTGGGTCTGAAAATGATGACTTCCAAATTTTAAAATTTGAATATGAACAGCAATTCAGTTCAACTCAGTTTAATGGTCAGATGGAATGACTTACCAGGAACACCAAGTATAGCGAGGATCGGATAGTAACCTCCTTGAATAATCCAAAGGATATCTTCGATCCGTGATGCTAATGATATCCAAGGCTGAGAAAGGTAGGAAAGACCCAAGTATAAACTCCTGTCTGTTGCAATATTCCAGTCAAAGATTCTCACATTTTGATCCATTTTTTCAACGTCCCAGTCTAATGTTCTCAGATTCTGATCTCTCCTCCTCCGTCTCTCGAGCTACTGATCCCTGTTAGTCCAGTCGATGATGCTCCCGCCCATACTGGGATAACACATTGAACCGAGTCCTTAATTAATAGAAGAGGCAAACCCTCTAGTGACACATCTCGGATCCACGGAGACTGACATCAATCACAGTCACTGAACAAATAGCTCCAGCCAACGCCTTTCAATTCAATATTGTTTTATTCAAATTCAAAACAATGATTCAATTGTCATTTTCTGGATGGGCTATGTGAGGGTGACTGATGGAACAAATCTTGAGGCTGGTAGATCAAATGAGTGTAATCATTCAATCTGTCTTTGATGCAGGAGTAATGCTATAAGTTCATCAGAACGTAAACATGCATCTCTGATTATACATCCTGGAGCTATAGATCAAACATCATAATTTCAATTAAACATTGAGACAATTTTTATAGTTTATGATCTGAAGGGAATGTGTGTCTGAAAACGTGGGGTTGTAACAGACAAATGGCATGGTTATGTTAACAGAGAATTGAACGTGACAAATGCAATTCAGATTGTTATTCCAGGTTCAGAGAGAGTCAGATGAGGCCTGTGCTATTGATGTGATCGATGTTAGTGAACTGTGATGAAATGTCATTTACTGGACTTCAATTAGAGTGTGGCTATGGCATTGTGGAGAAGACAGAAAACAGAGAGAATTGGGGGACATGGCAGTTCAGACAGGAGGGAGGGGCAATAATATTCCTCAATCATCAGTGTTGGAATATTACTCTTTATAGCTCATATGAAGAAAAGATTCAAGGATACATCTAAAGTGAGGAATGAGGAGTACAATTTGTTTATTGAACACAAAATACGAGGACAAAATTATTTTCTGTCCGTACTAAACTATGGGAAGTACAAAAAAAAAGATACACTCATGATATTGAGCTATATAAGTTGAAATGTGTATTTCAAAATCACGGAAGTGCTCTGCAGTCTATATCAATCATTATTTGGCCCACAGCTGAGATGCTGATTTCCCCTATGTCAGTGATCCACCTCATTGAAATTGTCTGGCACATTATCTCAGTACTGAGGGGGTTCTCAGTTCCTGCTGTTGTTCACCCAGTCTATTTAAATTAAATCACCTTCTCACTGTAGAAAAAAAACACTTGGCCTTTTGGACTCTGTTTAACTGTCAGCAACTCAGCTCTGTGATATTGTTGGCGATAAATGATCTGGGACCACAGCCAGTATCCGCGCAGTGCTTAAACCGTATAGCAATAGATAAAGGCCTTGCAGTCCGTGAGAATTTCTAAATAAAACTTCCATTTTCTGTTTGTTCCTGTCTATCTACCTTCTGATCTATCTTACTCACCCGCGTTTAACATCCCTCCAATCACACCCTGTTTCCAAATTGTTCAGTTGTATAGCTTGATGTTGTGGCCATTTTGGAGAAATGGATAGAGCGGGGACAGGACTGATCGTTGGAGGCTCCAGGGTTTAGATGCTTCATTCAGAACAAGGAAGGTACTAAAAGTGGGGCAGGGGTGGGGTTTGGGGTGGGGGAGGGTGGGGTGGCATTGAAAATCAAAGACACCATTATGTTGGTAGAAAGGATGCTTGATAAGGACTCGTGTACTGAGGTAGCATGGGAAGAGATTAGAAACAAAAAGGGAGAGGTCACCCTGTTGACAGGTCTCTATTGCCCTCTGAAAAGTTCCAGAGATGTAGAGGAAAGGATTACAAAGATGATACTGGATAGGAGCGAAAGTAACAGATTAGTTGTTATGGAAGAATTTATCTTTCCATATATTGACTGGAAACGCTACAGTTCAATAACTTTGTACAGGTCAGTTTTTGTCCAATGTGTGCAGAGTGGTATCCTGACACCGGATGGATATAGGCCAACAAATTCCGTTATCACGTTTTACATTAAAAAGTTGATTCTGATACGAAAATCGTAATATTATTATTATTTCTACTGTTAATATTTTTCCTATCGAATTAGACAAGACATGCCAGGCATCCCTTTAAGGTTTTATAATTGAAATCTGGGTCCATGATTATTTACCAAATATTTAACTCGAACTTATTACTATTTTAAATAGTTTCAAAGGCGCAGCTCCCTTCTGAAAGATAACCTGAGTAGCTGGTTTTGTGGATGAAAAGAATCCTGACTGAAATCAGAATATGTTACCTTTTCTCGTGATTCTTCAAAGTTTTTATGCTATAATTTCATTATTTCATCTGTGTTCTGTTACAAATCATCATTTTTTTCAATACAAGAACTTTCTTTATCACTAGGTTGACATGTTTCAGAATCTTGCGAATCAGATTATCCTTTCTTTTGCCTTGGAATTATTTCCTTCTCAAAGGTACTTCTTTCACTAATGCTGAAGCAATTTATTTAATTTCTGTCTATTTTGTGGCTCTTCAAAAACAGACAGCTGAAGTAGACGTTTACATTTCCGCCACTCCATGTCCCTAAAAAAAGGCAGCTCCAACTCTCACTATGATCTGCCAGAACTGTATATAAACAAACAGTGTCACTCTACTTAGATACATGCGACAATGAATCCTATCAAACCCAAATGAAACCAAATCTTATGATCGAGAGAGAGAAATTGTCACAAGGTCAATACACCCAGATGAAACCTCTGCAGCCTGCCACATCCGGCCAAAAATCGTGATAGACGATGAAGCAACTAACTGGTGGAGTGGGCTCCACAATTATTCCCATTCTATCAATGCATCAGCTCTGCACATCAGTGTAAAAAACAAGGAAATAGTATCTGTACTATCCTAGCCAGCGGTGTTGAGTGGATGATTCAACTCACTGTCATCATGATGCCCACAGAATCACAAATGCCAGTCTTCAACTAATTTGATTCGCTGCACGTGACATGAAGAAACAGCTGAACACAGCAGATACGACAAAGGCAATGGGCTCTGACCCCATTCCTGCATTAGGACTGAAGACTTGTGCTGCACAACAAGCCGTGTCCCTGGGGAAGCTGTTTTCTTCTAACTCTAACTCTGACACCACCCTGGCAATGTGGAAAATAACTCAGCTATGTCCATTTTATAAGAGGGGAATAATTATAATCTGACCAATTACAACCCCCTCAGTCTCATCACGATAGACAAATTGGGAGTTCTTTTTGACAGAGCTGTCAAGCGGCACAGACATAACTTGTGCAGTGTGGTTTCCAATAGGTTCCCATGTGGAGATGATGCTGCCGTGGAAATGTCACTGGATTAATAATCCAGACCAGACTAATGCTCTGGCAGCTGGTGGAAGTTAAAAACAATTAATAAAATATCGAGATCTCAAATCTGGTGTCAGTAACAGTGACCTTGAAGTCAATGTAGTTTGTAAACAACAATTTGCTTTTCCAATGTACTTTCAGGAAGTGAATCTCCTTTGTTTCCTGGTCTGCCTAAACGTGACACCGGACACAGAGAGATGTGATCAAATCTACAATGGTCTCTGAAAAGGCCAAGCAAGACACTCTATTGTATCAAACCTCTCCGAGGTCTTAAAGTATAAAACCGGACAGAACACCCAGCCCCAGCCTCAATATGGATAAGGGAACGGGAAGCACAGTCCTGTTGACCCTGCAGAGACCTCCTTCCTAACATATGCGAACTTGTGACAACATTTACAGAGCGTTCCCACAGACAGCACAGAAACATCGGGAATGGAATAGGCCATACAGCACATTGAGCCTGCCCCATTTTAGTTAATGTCTGAACATCTCCTCAATGCACTTTCCCCACACACTGTACACATTCCATAATGTGATTAACCTTGTGAAGCTATAAAATAGGAACTGCGGTAGTCCCTTTGGTCTGTCGAGTTTGCTATCAAATTGAATATGATGATGGCTGACCCTTTATTTCTACACTGTACTCCTACTCTGTCTCCCATCCTTTCGGTGTCTGGACATCCTTATTGGTCTTTAGTGCCTTGTCTTCCACAGCCTAATGTGAGAGAAAATTCCGAAGTTCACCAGTCTCTGAGTGCAGACAATTATTCTTATAAAAATGCAATATGACCTGTCTGCACCTAATACTGTGGCCCCTTGTTTTAGACGTCCCAGCCAGGGGTATTATCATCATTGTGTCTAATCTATCTAACCCTGTCAGAGTTTTATATATTCCTCTGAGATCTCCACTCATTTTCCTAAACTCCATGGAATACTGGCTCAGTCGCCCCAAGCTCTGCTCCCACAAAAAGTCTGTCAACCCAGAGATCAGTCTGGTCATCCTTCGCTGCACTCCCTCAATTTAAGGTTTGTACTTTATTAGGTACGGAGACCAAAACTGCACACAATACTGCACAATGTTCGAGTAAAAGTCTCACCAAAAGCCTGAACAGCTGTACTGAGACACCTTACTCCTGGACTCAAGTCCTCCTGAAATAAGGGTCAACACCCCATTTATCTTCCTGACTGCTTTCTGCTCCTGCAATATTGCTTTCAGTGACTGGTGTACAGGGAGATCCCAGATCCTTTTCAATGTTACACCTCCCCACTCGGTGGGTCTGCGTAAACTGGTCTGTGTGCCAATGTATTCCCAGTGTTTGCTTCTGTCTTCAGAACTCTCTGCCCTGCAAGGAACTCAGAGGTCTGTCCAAAAAATAACAAAATAAAACTGCAGTTCCCTTTATAGATAGACATTTCTCAACCACTCCCTTTTCAAATAGTTGGCTGGCATTTTAGTGTTTCCCAACAAAGAAGACAACACCACACTGCTCTTCATCTGTCACATGTTTACTCATTCACTCCATTTGTTTCAATCACCTTGAAGTTTTTTCACATCCTCCTCACTTTCCAACATCCTAGTTCCGTCAGCAGACTTGGAAACTTTGCATTTGATTCCCTCAACGAGATGTTTGAGATGTACTGTGAATATTGGCGACTCAGCACCAATCATTGAGATGCCTCATGAGCCTTCCAAACTGAAAAACATCCATTTGTTCCTACTCATTTTTCCTGTCAACACTCCCATTTTAAAACCATGTTCATACATTTCCCCCAACTCATGTGCTTTTACTTTGCACACGAGGATTGGAACTCTATTAAATGTCTTGCTGAAAATCCAAGTTTAGTGCCTCGATTGTTTTTTTTTCTGTAATTAATCTACCAGTCAGTTTCTGAAATATGTTTCCCATTTCATCAATGTGTGTTATTTTTTTCTATGCCCATTATTTTCAGTTCCAGTAATTTCACCAAATTAGTTGATTTACTAATTTCATTCAATATCATTTTCTCATCAGACTCAGGTTTTCTCCTATTGATGGGAAGGCTTTATTTATGTAATTTACTGTGAAGACAGAAGTAAAGTAGTTGTGTCATGTTTCTCTGTTCTCCATTCTCCATTTCCTGTTTTCAGAATGTAAGGAAGCTGAAACTTTGACTAAAAAGAACAGCTGTTGTCTATTCACCCTGTCCATGTCCCTTGTAATATTAAACCTGAATTACTTACCCACTCAACTTCCTGGCTCCAAAATAAATAACTCAAGCTTATCCAGCCTCTTTCCACAGCTCATAAGCTCCATCCCAGGGAACATCCTGGTGAATCTCCTCTGCTCCTCATCCAGTGCAATCACATCTTTCCTGTAATGTGACTCCCAGAACTGCACAGAATATTTCATTTGGCCTAACCATATAAAATTCGTATAATCTTGGGTCAATGAATAAAGGCTTTATCTACAGCCATGCTGAACACATCAATTATCATATCCAGTCACATTCAGAAATGTGTGGAGAAGCACCCTCTGAGCTTGCTTGTGTGGTGCTATTCTTTGAGTATTCCTCTGTCTGGTTCCTTCTTCCAAAGTGTATCACCTCATATTTATCAGGGTTACATTCCATCTGCCATTGATCTGACCATCTGACCATTCCATCTGTATCTTCCTGTAACATAAGACCTTCCTCCTCACTGCCAACCACCCGGCCAATCTTTGTGTCAAACACAATCTTACTTATCACATTCCCTCTACCCAATTCACATTCATATCAATTATGAATATCACAAATAATAAGGGAAACAGCACTGATCTCTGCGGTACACCAGGGGAAATTGGGCTCCCGTCACAAAAACAACATTCTACCATGAAGTTGAGTTTGGATGCAACTTGATAAGTCACTAATAGGCCCTACATGTTCTCTGGTTGTTCTGTTCCACTTGATATACGTGAAGAATATCTGGGGATTCTCCTTAATCTTGCCCTGCCAGCAGGCTTCCATGCACCTCTGTTAGTCAGTCCCCTCCGAGGGAAGAATTTCCTCCTTATTACGTCTTAAATGTAATATCCCTTATCTTGTCATTATTTGCCTTAAATATCGAGTAGATAGCTAGAGAAACATCCTATTCATTTCCACCTCATCACATGTATCATGGATTGTTGAAATTTCACTGCGATCACCTTTTATGCTTTGAAACTGGAGAGTTGGCAAGAAAAATCTCCCCATCAGAAAATCTTGTCATCAGAGGAATTAATCTGGAGAATGTCCATTGGACGTCCTCTATGATCAGTGTACTCTTTCTAGATTAGGTCACCAACACTGCACTCAATACCTCAGGTACACTCTCACCAACACTCTATGGAATGGCTTTATGAAGTCTTTGTGAATATTCTGATTCGCTTAAACAATATCCAACTTAACTTTAACTTTCCAATTACACGTATTCCTCCAATTACCATACAAACTAATTGCATTTACGAACTCACTGTGTGAGTTATAGAGTCATAGAGATATACAGTATGGAAAATTACCTTTTAGTCCAATCTGTCCATATCTAGCAGTCTAGTCCCACCTGCCCGCACCAGGCCTATATCCCCCAAACCCTTCCTATTCATATAACCATCCAAATGCCTTTTAAATGCAGCAATTGTACCAGCCTCCACCACATTCTCTGGCAGCTCATTTCATACTCGGACCACTGTCTGTGTGAAAATGTTGCCCCCCTTAGTTATCTTTTACATTTAGATCAGATTGCTCACAGTGTGGAAACAAATCCACACCGATCCGCTGAAGCGCAACCCACCCAGACCCATTCCCCTTCACCAAACTCTGTGGGCAAATTAGCATAGCCAATTTACCTAACCTGCACATTTTTGGATTGTGGGAGGAAACCCACGACGACACGGGGAAAATGTGCAAACTCTACACAGAGAGTCGACCGTGGCGGGAATTGTGAGGCAGCAGTGCTAACCACTGTGCCATCGTGCCGCACAACATCTTTCTCCTCTCAACCTAAACCCTTTAGTTCTGGACTCCCCGAACCCAGGGAAAAACATTTTGTCTATTTACCCTGTCCATGCCCCTCATAATTTTATTCATCTCTATAAGGTCACCCCTCAGCCTCCGACGCTCAAGGGAAACCAGTCACAGCCTAGACAGCCTCTTCCTATAGCTCAAATCCTCCCAGCCTCGCAACATTCTTATAAATCTTCCCTGAACCCTTTCAAGTTTCACGACATATTTCCAAATGGAAGGAGACCAGAATTGCACGCAATATTCCAACAGTGGCCTAACCAGTGCCCCGTACAGCCGTAACATGACCTCACAACTCCAATGCACAATATTCTGATCAATAAAGGAAAGCATACCAAACGCCTTCTTCACTATCCTATCTACCTGCGACTCCACTTTCAAGGAGCTATGAACCTGCACTCCAAGGTCTCTTTGTTCAGCAACATTCCCATTAATCTTATAATTAAATGGTAAAAGTCCTGCTAAAATGTGTTATCCCAAAATGCAGCATCTCGCATTTATCTGAATAAAATCCATCTGCCACTTCTCAGCCCATTGGCCCATCTGGTCTAGATCCTGTTGTAATCTGAGGTAACCCTCTTCGCTGTCCACTACACCTCCAATTTTGGTGTCATCTGCAAACTTACTAACTGTACCTCTTACGCTCGCATCCAAATCATTTATGTAAATGACAAAAAAGGGATCCAACACTGATCCTTGTGGTACTCCACTTGTCACAGGACTCCAGTCTGAAAAACAACCCTCCACCTCCACCCTCTGTATTCAAACTTTGAGCCAGTTCTGTATCCAATTGGCTAGTTGTCCCTGTATTCCGTGAGACCTAAACTTGCTCACCAGTCTCCCATGGAGAATCTTGTCGAACGCGTTACTGAAGTCCGCATCAATCACATCTACTACTCTTCCCTCATCAATCCTCTTCGTTACTTCTTTAAAAAACTCAATCAAGATTGTAAGATATGATTTCCCACGCACAAAGCCATATTGACTATGCCTAATCAGTCTTTGTCTTTCCAAATACATCTACATTCTGTCCTTCACGATTCCCTCCAACAACTTGCCAACCACCGACGTCAGATTCACTGGCCTATAGTTACCTGGCTTGTCTGTACCACCCTTCTTAAACAGTGGCACCACGTTTGCCAAACTCCAGTCTTCTAGCACCTGTCCTGTGATTATCAACGGTACAAATGTCTCAGCAAGAAGCCCAGCAATCACTTCTCTAGCTAACCACAGAGTTCTAGGGTGCACCTGTTCAGGTCCTTGGGATTTATCCACCTTTACCCGTTTCAAGACATCCAGCACTTCCTCCTCTGTAATATGGACATTTTTCAACGTGTAACCATCTAAATCATGATATTCTATATCGTCCATATTCGTTTCCACAGTAAATACTGATGCGAAATACTCGTTTAGTATCTCCCCATTTTCTGCGGCTCCACACAAAGGCCGCCTTGTTGATCTTTGAGGGGCCATATTCTCTCCCTAGTTATGATTTTGTCATTAATGTATTTGTAAAAACCCTTTGGATTCTCCTTAATTCTACATGTTAAAGCTATCTCATGTCCCCTTTTTGCCCTCTTGATTTCCCTCTTAAGTATACTCCTACTGCCTTTATACTCTTCTAAGGATTGGCTCGATCTATCCTGTCTATACCTGACATATGCTTCCTTCTTTTTCTTAACCAAACCCTTTAGTTATCCAGCATTCCCTATACCTACCAGCCTTTCCTTTCATCCTAACTGGAATATACTTTCTCATTTCTGAAGACTCCCCATTTTCCAGCCGTCCGTTTACCTGTGAATATCTGCCCCCAATCAGGTTTTGAAATTTCTTGCCTAATACCGTCAAAATTGGCCTTTCTCCAATTTAGAACTTCAACTTTTAGATCTGGCCTATCCTTTTCCATAATTATTTAAAATCTAACAGAATTATGGTAGCTGGCCCCAAAGTGCACCTCCACTGACACCTCAGTCACCTGCCCTGCCTTATTTCCCTCGGGAGGGTCAAGTTTTGCACCTTCTCTAGTACGTTCATCCACATAATGAATCAGAAAAATTTCCTGTACACACTTAACACTCCATCTAGATCCTTAACGCTATGGCAGGCCCAGTCTATGTTTGGAAAGGTAAACTCTCCTACCTTAATCATCCTACTTTCTGATAGATAACGGAGATCAACTTACAAGTTTGTTTTTTTAATTTCCCTCTGACTATTAGGAGGTCTATAATACAATCCCAATAAGGTGATCATCCCGTTCGTATTTCTCAGTTCGACCCAAATAACTTCCCTGGATGTATTTCCAGGAATAGCCTCCCTCAGTACAACTGTAATGCTATCCCTGATCAAAAATGCCACTCCCCCTCCTCTCCTGCCTCCCTTTCTATCTTTCCTATAGCATTTGTATCCTGGAACATTTAGCTGCCAGTCCTGCCCATCCCTGAGCCATGTTTCTGAGATTGCTATGATATCCCAGTCCCATGTTCCTAACCATGCCTTGAGTTCATCTGCTTTCCCTGTTAGGTCCTTGCATTGAAATAATGCAGTTTACTTTATTAGTCCTCTCTTGTCCCTGCCTGGCCTGACTGTTCGACTCTTTTCGGTTCTCAGTTGTACCAATCTCATGTTGATCTATTTCCTCACTATCTCCCTGGCCCCCTCCCCCTTTACTAGATTAAACTATCCCGAGCAGCTCTAGCAAATCTCCCTGCCAGTATATTCGTCCCCTTCCAATTTAGGTGCAATCCGTCCTTCTGGCATAGGTTCCTTCTACCCCAAAATAGATTCTAATGATCCAAAAATGTGAATCCTTCCCTCATACACCAGCTCCACAGCCATGCATTCATCTGCTCTATACTCCTATGCCTGCTCTCACTTGCTCGTAGCGCCAGGAGTAATACAGATATTACTACTCTCGAGAACCTCCTGTTTAAATTTCTGCCTCACACCCTGCAATCTCCTTCCAGAATCTCAAACTTTTTCCTTTCTACGTCGTTGGTTCCAATGTGGACAATGACCTCTGAAATGCCCCTCTCCCCCGTGAGAATATTCTGCACCCTTTCTGAGACATCCTTGATCCTGGCACCAGGGAAGCAACAAACCATTCTGCTTTTTCTCTGCTGGTCACAGAAACATCTGTCTGCACCTCAGACTAGGAAGACCCCGACCACAATTGACCTCGTGGAATCTGACGTACTCCTTGTTGCATTAGACACAGTCCCAATACCAGAAACATGCCTGTCGTGCTACATTCCCTTACCCCGACATTTTCCAAAACAGCATATTTATTTGAAATGTGCAGCAGCCCCAGAAGACTGCTGCACTAGCTGCTTACCTCTCTTACGTTTCTTGGAGTTAACCCATCACTGTGACTGCATCTGAGACATTCTCTCCTTCCTATAACTGCCATCCATCACATACTGTTGCTGCTATAAATTCTTCATTGTCACTAACTGTCTCTCCAACCGATCCATTCGATCTGATAGGAGTCGCATCGAGAAGCATTTATTGCAGAGAAAATCCGCAGTAATCCTTAAATCCTCTTTAAATTCCCACATCTGACAAGAAGCGCATATGATTCTACGAAGGCCATTTGTGCTCTTTCACAACCTACAGACCCAGAAAAACAAAACTGTCTTATTCCTCTACATAACACTGCCCCAGGTTAAATTAATATTTATGATTTATATTTTAAGATTAATCAAGAGATATATCTCAGAAAACATATAATTAAGGAAGAACCCACTCTACTGAATTCTGCAGATTTTCTGTAGGACACGGTTAAAACAATTCACTTATCTGGCTGGGGACATTGCCCAAACACTTCCTCCAAACAAGTTGTAAATTTCACTGTTTGTTAATTTTACTAGACACACTCCAATATCGAGCGATTCATGAATTCAAACTGTTTTGGCAGTAACTGCGCAGGTACACTGTCCTGTCAGTTTCTCCCCCTCACCATGTGCTTCCTTTGTCTGTTCCTTTCGCTCTTAAAACTGCTGTTGCTTTGATTTTTTCCCCAAAGTTCCAAAACAATGCAACAGCATACAAAACAGTAATTGCTGCTCCTGGAATCCGAGGAAACCACCTTCAACACCTAAAATGCCTCAAAAAAGGAGCAGCTGTTAGAGCCAGAAATTTTTCCCGCCCAGACTTCTGAAAATCCAAATACACTACTTCCAATGGTTGTCCGTGGTCTATGCTGCAAGAAATAACTCCGAATTCCGAAGTTTGTCAGGCATGATTTCTGTGTCAGAAATGCATTTTGATTCGTGCAATTTCGCTGTTCATTTCTAAGTTCCCAATATCATTTCTTATATAATGGAATCTAAATGTTTCCCTACATATGTCAAATTAATTGGTCTGCAGTCCTCCACATTATCTCTTCCTCCCTGTGTACATAGATGGATCATGTTTACTACCTTTCAGTTATCTACAAGGGCTTATGGTCTTTGCAGGATCTATAGTACAATAAAACACAATCACTGACAATTCAATTAATATGCTGTTTTATTTCTGACATTTTTATATGAAGTATATCTGGCCCATCAAACTTAACAATGATCAATCTAGCACCATTTTCAAGTACTACCTTGTTACTGATATGAATTGATTTCATGTCTTTAGTTCCACAAGTCCCAGGTGATTACTTGCTTTACATGGAGATTTCCTGACGCTTTCTCCCGGTATCAAGGCAGGATGTGTCTGAAAATTTTATCCTCAGAGGCACTTAAATACCCAGAATCATACACCCCAACTAAAATAAAAAATTCAAGCCATGGAATTTATCATCTTCTCAGTGTCTGTGTAGAACATAACGAGTGATTGTGCATCACCATCAAGTTTCAATGCAATGACTTATTTTTCTCTGACAGTGCTACAGATTAACCTTCACTCACTCCTCTTTTACCATCAGCCCACTGATTATTCTGGTGAAATTCCTTTACACTGTCTCTATTGCAATCGGATCATTCGTTGTAAAGGATAACAAATATGTCCATAATACCTCAAATACAGCCTCTATAACACTCTCAGCAATGATCACAATAATTCCTTTCTCTCACTTAATGTCGCTGTATCATTATTATGATGTAAAAACCCATTCCTTCGCTATGTACTGCCATCGATGTGGAATTTAAAAGTTCCTTACCTCTGTATGTCAGCATCAGTAAAGCCGGCACCAGAGCTGCCTGTAGAGATGAACATCACTCTTGGGGAGAGACTCAGTCAGAGAGATTTCACTTGAAATAGGGAATGGTCACTTACCTGAATTGAAATGAAGTATAGGAATAAGGAAAACAGACAGAGGAAGGGAGCTAACTTTACTTTTGTTCTTCTCTCATGTGAGGTGTGCAGTCCTGACAAGGCCATCATGTTATATTGATCTTGAACTGAGTGGCTGGTTCAGCTGTTCCACAGAACCATAAAGAGTAAAACACATTGCGGTGGGTTTTCACAGACTTGACTGGGGAATATAACTCATTGACTTTTCTGAAGAACATGTAGCAAGCAGCTGGGCCTTTTTAAAATCACAAATGACGATAGTTTCACTTCAATTACATCAATTTCCTTCATGAGATATCAACAGATTATTATTCCGTGCCACTAGATTATGTGTCAATGAATTAAGCAGCATGCAGTATTGCCTGCCTGACAGGTTCTGTGCAGTGAACAAGTTAAACATACTCAAGATCAATTATTCTGCAACTAACATGTGGTTAGAAGGGACTTAATAAGGTGTGTCCAGATTTAACAAAGTCACAATTGATGGTTTATTCAGAAAATGCACTGAGGCTGACGAGAAGACGAGGATATCATGAAGGTGGTATTGGACAGGATTAGTGAGTGGGGAGGATATAGAAATGTAGATCTGTGCAGAGCTAGAAGGATTATGGAGTTTAAGAATAGTCTGTTTCATCTTCACATATTGGTGAGCAATTTCACATGAGTAATTTGCTCGTTATAATTTGTGAGGAATTGAATATTTCATTGGAGTTGAAAATATTGACGTCCAGCTTTCTAAATTTTAAATAATACGAGCCGCAATTCAGCCTAACCTGGCTTTATGAACACATAGAATGAGTTACCAGGAACACCAACTATAGCGAGAATAGGACAGTAACCAACTTGAATAACCATCAATACATCATAGGTTCGCAAACCTAATGAGATATAAGGTTGAGAAAGCCAGTAAAGACCCTCGGATAAACTCCAGTCCATTGTTGGAATATAATATTTTCAGATTCTGATCCATTGTTGGAACATTTCAGCCTAATGTTCTCAGATTCTGATCTGTCCTCCCCCTCTCTCTGGGTCTTCTGGTCCCTGTTAGTGCTGTCGGTGATGCTCCTGCTGATACTGTGGGGTAACACATTGATCCAAGACCCTAATTAATAGAAGAGAAAAGCCTTGCAGTGGCACATTTAGGATCCACTAAGACTGACATCAATCGCAGTCGCTGCAGAAATGTCTCCAGTTAACCCATTTCAATTCAATACATTGTAACTAAAATTTTAAAAAATGATTAAACTTGACACATTCTGGATGGGATATGTGGGGGAACTGAGGGAACAAATGTTAGGGCTGGTAGATCAATCATGTGTAAGCATTCAATCTGCCTTGGATATTGGAGCAATGTCAGAGGTTTATCAGAACATAAGCATGCTTCTCTGTTTATAAATTGAAACTATGTTCTTTAACTACTGATCAGGCATTACAATATCAGTAAAACGTTGAGAAAACTTTTATCGTCCATGATCTGAGAAGAAAATGTCCCTAAGACTACATGCGGTTATAACAGACAACGATATGGTTATGTTAACAGAGAATTGTACCGAAGACATAATGGAGACTGCAGCTATTTTGTAATTCAGAGTAGGTAAAGCATGGTAGTGGAAAAGGCACAGTAAGTCAGGCAACATCCGAGGAGCAAGAACGTAGGACCCTTTTTCAGGACTGGCGAGGGGAAAGGGGGCTAAGAGAAAACGGATGATGGGGTGAGGCTGGGGGAAACATAAGTAATAGGTGAGCGAAGGTAGGAGGTGATAGTGATAGATCGGTGAGGAGTGTGGAACGGAGTGGTGGGAAGGAAGGTGGACATTAGGTCTCCTCAGGAGGGCAGATGTGAGTCCGGGGGCTGGATCTGGGAAATGGGTTGACCGGGGAGATTTGTAAATCAGTGAATCCAATGTTCATGCCGTGTGTTTGTTAGCTTCCGAGGCAGAAGATGAGGTGTTACTGGTAACATCCTGGTAAATCTCTTCTCAACCATCTCCAGGTTAATAATCTCCTTCCTTTAACAGAACTGCACACAATACTTCAGAAAAGGCTTTATCAATATTCTGAACAATCTCAGCATGATTTCCCAACTTCTAACCTCAAAGGTATGAACAATGATGTAACCTTAAACACACTGCGCCAAAAACTTCAATGAATTATGTCTGTGCCCCTGGGTCCCTCTTTTCTACATAACTACCAAAGCCCAGCATTAATTGTGTAAGTCCTCCCCTTGTTTGTTTTATCAAAATGCAATGCCTCCCATGCATCCATGTTAAACCCCATCTGCCACAGCTCAGCTCAGTGAATGCTATTACTGCCCCCATCACACTCCCCCTTTGGATTAAAGCGACAATCCCTTCTCCAGAAGGCCTCCGGACACCAGTCTTAAGTTTCCCAAAGACCCAGAGCTTGGTTTGCCTTGCAGAGGCAGAGGGAGGAGTCGGTAAGGAGAAGCTGGCAAGGAGGCAGTTGCCTTATATCAATTAATGATTTTAGGAAGGGGGAGCCACATGCTAGAGATTTGAAATAGTGACCGGTGTTTTGGGCCCAGAATTGTGCTCGTTCGTCGTTTCTCGTGTTCAGTATTGATATCTACTCGAGATCCTTCATAGTGCAGAGTGTGTCTGCAGGATTTCTTTCCCTAATATAGCCAACGACTGGAAATAGCCACTTAAACCAAAAATTATAGTCAAGTAGTTGAAGATGTTCATTGGTTGTCTCAATGGCACAGCAAATGCACTCAAAATCCTTTAGTTGAGGGTACTAACTTGTTTAATTTATAAATGGCCCCTGCATAATTTGGTAATGTTAACCAGCATTTAATAAATCCATTACACTTTAAATATGACTCGAAATCTGGGCATGATTTAGGCCTTGTTTAATGGATGGTGCCCACGTTTGTAAGCCGGGGCTCTTGATTCGATTCCAGTCCATGAATGTCTGATAGTGCTCCTATCTCTGGAGAAGGTGGAGTGGACTCATGTTCTGTGGAAGTATGTCACAGCGTGTTACAACAGGTGGATGAACAAACACACAGGAGCATCATGTTGCAGCTTTAGGAGCTAATGCTGAATCACAGGAGTGTCACTGTAACTGCACCAGAAATTCTAGTTCCAAATCTCACAGAGCTGTTTCACAATATATCTGAACAAGTTGATTAAACTTTTTTGGAATCGTGCCTTGATGGAGAAGGAAGAGGTGCGACTACTGAATTCGAGAATTTAGACCCAGGATGACTGAAAGCATAGCCAACTGTCTTGATTGGAGTCACATTTACACTTTCTAGAGGTTTATAAAATTATGAAGGGCATGGATAGGTTGAGTGGTCAAGGTTCCTTCTCCCCAAGGTAGGAGAGTCTAAAACTAGAAGGCATAGGTTTAAGGTGGGAAGAGAAATATTTGAAAGACAATGAAGAGCAACTTTTTTTTTGCTGCAGAGGGTGGTGCTTCTATGGAATAAGCTGCCAGAGAAATTGGTGGAGGCTGGAACAATTACAGCATTTAAAAGGCAACTGGGTGGCTTTATGATTAGTGGGACATGGGCCAAATGCTGGCAAATGGGAGCGGATTAAGTTCGAATATTTGGAAGGCATGAGCGAGTTGAAGAGTCTGTTTCCCTGTTGTACATCTCTATGAATCATTGATTTAATTAATGAAGGTCTCTTTGTAATCTTCAGTGGTTCTTCATTATACAAACACTGTCCACTGTACACCCAAACTCGATGTTATCCACAAATTTGCGAAATATGCCTTCGATAACTCGCATCTAAATCATTTATATAAATGACAAACAAAAGTGTACCCAACAATTTTGCCTCTGGATCATCGCTGCCCACAGGCTTCAAGTTCAAAAAACAACCGTCCACCAACACCCTGTCTCCTGCCATCAGACAGATACACACAGAAACACACACGCATACAGAGACATCGATGCAACCATATCTTTAAGACAACGGTTAGATTAAAACAACGATCAAGAGTTACAGTGAGAAGGCGGGGAAATTGTGTTGAGAAACACACCAGACAGGATCAAACTGCAAAATAGATCTTTTGGGCCAAATGGCCTAAGTCCAATTTCCTATGGTCTGTGGCCTTAAGGTGTCAGGATTATTTTCCAAGGGTGCAGGAGAGGCTAAGTTTGATAAATACTTGACTGAACAGTCAATAGGACTGTGGGATACGATTGAGGGGCTGAATGGTATATGCTTGTTCCTATTTGTTTTGTTTCTGAAAAGAGGAGGTGACTTGCTGTGAGGTTAAAACAGTTTAAAATGAAAGGGGTCTCCAATTTCCATTTGAGATAACGTTGTTCCTTTCTCCTTTGGATTGTGTGATTTGTGACGTTCTCAGACGCGGGGACAGTGAAGTCTCCCGGGATATTCCAGGCTGACCTTGACTGACCTTTGATGGACAGGGGAGGGAATGTTTATTGGGAGCAGACAGGAGATGGAGTGATCAGCTACAGTCAGACCAGCCGTGATGTTTCTAAATTAAGCAACAGGCTGGAGGGTCCGAATGGCCAACTGCTGCTCCTAACTCACACGTTGTTCTGTCAATTTACCCTCAAGACTGTGACAGAGGGAGAGAATGATTCCATTCAGCTAGTCAGCATCGTGACAACGCAGCAGGAGAAGGCCATTATGCCCATCCATGCGGTTAGATAAGAATAGAATGAAGTACTCAAGTCATTTCAATAAATTATTCAGAATAGGAGGACGCCATATAACCATCCCAGGCTGTTATGCAGGAGCAGGGGCACCCTGGATAGCTGTCAGGAAATACAGAGTAGAGATCATTATGCATTTTGTGTTTGGAAAGCTGTAACTGGTAGAATACTTCAAGGATCTATGTGAGGTCATCAAAAATGTAAATCGAAATAAATAAATTGGATGAAGGGGATGGAGCTCAGTTTGCTAATGGACCAGGATAGTCATTCAATAAGATGTTAAATGGAGACAGAGCGTCTGAAATGGAACACAGACAGCCAGAGGGCGGAGCGTCTGCGTTGAGATACAGACAGGGGAGGGGCAGAGCGTCGACAATGGGATACAGACCTGGGGAGGGCAGAGCATCTGGAATGGGATACAGCCGAGGAGGGCAGAGCGTCTGCAATGGGATAGAGACAAGGGGCGGGCAGAGAGTCTGCAATGGGTTACAGACAGGGGAGGGCAGAACATCTGAAATGAGATACAGACAGGGGAGGGCAGGGCGCCTGCAATTAAATACAGAGAGGGGAAGGGCAAGGCCGCCTGCAATGGGATACATACAGGGAGAGGGAAGCGCATCTTCAATGGGATACAGGCAAAGGAAGACAGAGCATCGCCAATGGAATACAGACGGGGGAGGGCCAAGCGTCTGCAATGGGATACAGACAAGGGGAGGACAGGGCTTCTGCCGTGGGAGAGCGTCTGCAATGGGATGTAGACATTGGAGGGCATAGGGTCTGCAATAGGAGATAGGCAGTTGAGGGCAGAGCGTCTGCAATTGGATATAGACGTTGGAGGGCAGAGCGTCTGCAATGGGATACAGGCATTGGAGGGCATAGCGTCTGCAATGAGAGACAGACGGGATGGCAGAGTGTCTGCAATGGGATACAGACGGGGAAGGCAGAGCGTTTGCAATGGGATACAGACAGGAGGAGGGCAGAGCATCTGCATTAGGATACAGACGGGGGAGGGCTGAGCATCTGCAATGGGATACAGACAGTGGGCGGCAGAGAGTCTACAATGGGATACAGACAGGGCGACGGCAGCACGTCTGCAATGGGATACAGAGAGGGGGAGTCCAGCGCATCTGCAATGGAATAGAGTCAGAAGACGGCTGTGAGCAAACCTTCAGTAAAAAAAAATCAGTGCAATGGAGGCGATGGGAACTTTTTGTTTCGTGGAAAAGACAAAACAGCAGAAAATTATTTAAATGCAGGGAGAATGCAGAACTCAGTGTTACAGGGGGATTTGTGTGTCTTCGTACATGAATCACATCAAATTACTCTGAATATGTTGCAAGAGATTTGGAAGAGAAATGGAATGATTCTGTTTCGTGCAAGGGGTGTTGGGTATGATCTAAGCCATGTTTTTTTTTTGCATCAGTGCAGGGCAGTGCTGAGATCGCATCTGATGCACGATATGTAGTTATGATTGCCTAAACTGAAAAATAAAAGGTTTAGAAACGTTTCAAAGATGTTGCCCTTTACTCGTTCTTGGGATGAAGTCATTCCGTTATGAAGAATTAACAGTTCAGCCTGCGAATGAGAGATGTTTTATTGACCATATAAGATCTTGAGAAGAGTGTATTTGGTGAATAACGGATGGTTATTTCTTCTTGTGTGGGAGAATAACACTGGGGAAGTAATTTAAGAATTCGACATGTTCAAAAGAAAGGTCATTGTACCGAAAAATTGAAGTCTGATTTCTCTTCATATACGCTGTCAGACAGGCCGAGCTTTTCCAGCAATTTCTGCATTTGTTTAAGTATTGTTTAACATTCTCATCTTAGCACAGATATTATGAAGAAACGAAACGCACATATTCAAAACAAGTAGGGTCATTTAATGTTAATGAATTGATTCTGTGTACGACAGCAGCAGTAATGCTGGAATCGAGAATGTGATGGAGTCATATAATTCGGACAATGTTCAAGGAAAGCTCACATAGCCCAGTTTGGGGTCTGATAATGTTACTGATTTAACTTACAGATGTAAAAATGTAGCCTATCTGTGAAGGAACAGTCGATTGCTCCCTTTCTGTTTCCTGTCGCTCAACTCAGCAATGTGTTGGAGTGAAATTGAAAGCCTAGTCGTCTTTCCCACTCATAGAGAATTCCTGATGAGGATTAATTAGAATTTCCCAATTCCTTAAAGCAATGCAATTCAACCAAATCCAACTGTTTCAGGAAGAAATCCCATTGTCAGAAGGTTGTACGAGCAGAATAACCTCAGAAGGAATTATTCAGACTCGATAGTGTGGGGAACAGGCAAGAGATTCTGTGGCTGCAAATAGGAATCCAGGATGGTGTATAGCCTCCTCCGTGTCAGGGTTCAGGATGTCTCGGAGCGGCTGCAGAACGTTCTCATCGGGTCGGGGAGCAGCCAGAAGTCTTTGTGCACATTAGTAGAAATGACATGTGTAGAAATAGTGATGAGATTCTGCAGAGTGATTATATAGAGCTAGGAAAAAGGGTAGAAGACTGGACCACGACAGTGGGTAATATCTGGTTTACTTTCAGGGCTCCGTCCTAGTGAGGGTAAGAACCGGAGGATATGGCAGATGAATGTGTGACGAAAGAATTGGTGCAGGGGGCAGAGATTTTTGGGTCATTGGGATCTTTTTAGAGGCAGAGGTGACCTGTTCAGGAAGGGCGGGTTGTACTTGAACTGGGAGGGGACCAATATCATGGCCAGCAGGTTTGCTAGTGCTGCAAGGCCGGATTTCAACTCGTTTGGCTGGGATTGGGGAGGGGTGGGATCCTCAACAGCAGGGAGGCAAGTGCGAGGCTGGAAGGAGATACAGTAATCAGAAACAGTAAAGTGAAGAGACAGGTCAGGCTGGAACACGACAGTAGCAAGGAATGCCTGTTGGATTAAATTGCAATTGTTTCAATGCGACATGGCTGACAGATAAGACCGATGAACACAAGGCGTGGATATGCACGTGGAACTGGGATATTATAGCCATTACAGGAACATGGCTAAGGGAGGGACAAGATTGGCAGCCTAATGTACCAGGGTAAAGTTGCTTTATGTGGGACAGAGATGGAGGAAGGAGGGGAAGGGGAGTTTCATTTTTGATCAAGGCGAGTATCACAGCAGTATTCAGAGATAAAATAACTGAAGGAACATCCATTGAGGATTTGTGAGGGAGCTTAGAAATAAGAAGGGAATGGTGATATTACTTGTATTATTCCATAAACCCCCAAATAGTAAACGAGGAATTAGCGGAACAAAAATATGTAGAGCGATTGGGGAGACTTGCAGGGCCAATGGGATTGCATTAGTAGGAGATTTTAATTTTCCAAACATAGTCTGGGAATGACATAGAATTAAGAAATGAGACGGGGTGCATCTATTAAGTGTGTTCAGAAAAGTTTCCTCAAGCAGTATGTAGAGGGTGCAACTGGGGAAATGTCAAAACTTGATCTACTCTCAGAACTAAGGCAGGACAGGTGACTGTAGTGACAATGGGGGAGCACCCTGGGAATAGTGACCATAGTTATATTAATTTTAAAATAGTTATGAAAAAGTACAAAACAGGTTCACGTGTTCAAGTTCTAAATTGAGACAAGGCAAATTTTGTTGGAATTAGACAGGAGCTTGTAGGGGTTGATTGGAGGAGTTTGTTTACAGGCGAAGGGACCTCCTGCAAGTTGGTGGCCTTTAAAAGTGAAACGTCTAGAGTTCAAGGTCTATATGTTCCTGTGAGGGTAAAGGCCAAGGTTCGCAGGAAGAGGGAAGCATGGATGTCAGGAGATATTGAGGCTTTGACCAGCAAAAAGGAGGCGTGGCTCAGGTCCAGGCAACTGGGATCGAGGGAATCCCTGGAGGTATACAGGCGATAGAGTAATTTACTGAAGAAGGAAATCAGGAGGGCGAAAAGGGGGCACAAGATAGCTTTGGCTGAGAAGATTATGGTGAATCCAAAAAGGTTCTTTACGGATATTAAAGCAAAAGGAATAACTAAATGAGAATTTGACCCCACAAGGTCCAAAGTGGACATGCTTGTCTAGAACCATAGGAGATGTGTGAGATTCTCCATGAATATTTCTGTTCTGCCTTAACCGTGGAGAAATACATAAAGATTTAGGAGGTGAACAAAGGTCGTAGTGTTATCTTGGGATGAGTCAATATCACAGGAGAAGACGTGTTGGATGCATTAGAATGTATGAAGGTGGATAAATCTCTTGGTCCTAAACAGATGCATCCAAGAACACTGCAAGAGGCTACAGAAGAAACTACGAGGACCCTGGTTGATATTTTTGCATCATCGTTAGCTACAGTTTAGGTTCCAGAATATTGGAGATTAGCAAATGTTGTGCCATTATTCAAGAAGGGTAGCAAAGAAAAATCTGGAATCTAAAGACTAGGAAACCTAACATCTGTGGCAGCTAGGTTACTTGAGAAGTCGCTGAGGGATGAGATACACATGCATTTGGAAAGATAAGGTTTGTTTAGACATTGTTTTTTGACAGATTCCCTACAGTATGGAAACAGGCTATTTGGCCCAACAAGACCACACCTATATTTACCACTGACGAATGCACATAACACTATGGGTAACTTAGCATGGCCAATTCACCTGACCTTCCCATCTTTGGATTGTTGAAGGAAAATGGAGCACCCAGAGGAAACCCACACAAACACAGTGAGAATGTGCAAACTCCACACAGAGAGTCACTTGAAGCTGGAACCAAACCCGGATCCATGGCACTATGAGGCAGCAGTACTAGCCACTGAACCACCATGCCACCCTTGCTTTTTTGAATACAGTTCAATGATACAGGGACAAAATCTATTCTGCCCTTCACCCATGATGCACGTTCCAATATCACATACCATGGATAATTTATTCTCCACTGAAAATGTCATCTTATTATTATTTATTAGTTTGTTATTGTTAATTTTAATAATTATTATTAATATCTGTTTTTAGACTGGAAACATTGCATGGCTGTGTGAGTGGGAGATCATGCCTCTCAAATTTGTTTGAGTTCATTGATGAAATGACCAGGAATGTTGATGAGGGTAGGGCGGTAGACGTAGTCTGTATAGTTTTCAGTAAGGCCTTTGACAAGGTTACCATTGATAGGCTGGTCTGGAAGCTTAGAATCGCATGGAATCCAGAGGGAGCTGGCAAATTAGACACACAATTGGCTTCATGATTGCAAGCAATGAGTACTAGTGAAAGGATGCTCTCGGACTGGAGGCCTGTGACACATGAAGTGCCTCGGGGTCAGTGCTGGGCCCATTGCTGTTTGTTATCTGTAACAATGATGTTCTTGCGAATGTACAAGGCATGATTAGTAAACTTGAATATGACACTGAAATAGGTGGTATCATGCACAGTGAGGAAGTATATCAGAAATTGCAGCAGGGCCTTGATTAAACTGGAGAAGTGGGCCGAGGAATATTTTGGCAACGTTAGATCAAGGTAGGAGTTTCATGGTGATTGGTAGGACCTCAAGGAGTGTAGTTGAGCAGAGGGACCATGGAGTTTAGGTCCACCGTTCTATGAAAGTGGGGTCATATTTAGACATGGTAATGAAGAAGGTTTTGCCACACTAGCAAGCATCGGTCAGGACATGGAGGCGAGCAGTTGGGAAGTAATGTTGAAGTTATTCAGGAAGTTGGTGAGGCTGCACTTGTAGTGCTGTGTCAGTTTTAGTCACATTGCGATCGAAAGGATGTTTTTAATTTGGAATGTGTGCAGACGGAATTTACAAAAGTGTTGCCAGAACTCAATAGTATGAATTATAGGGAGAGGTTGGACAAGTGAGGACTTTTTTCTTTCGAAAATAGAAGACTGAGAGGGATCTTATAGAAGTTTACATGGATAGGGTGAATGGATCCAGCCTTTTTTTCCTAGAGTTGGGGAATCGAGGAGGAGAGGGCATCAGTTTAAGGTGAGAGGGGAAAGAATAAAAAGGAAACTGGTGGGAACTGTTTTACACAGAGAGTGGTGCACAAAAGGAATGAGCTGCCAACGGAAGTGGTTGAAGCATTTATATTAACGATATTTAAACGGCATTTGGGCAAGTACATGGACAGGAAAGGACGAGAACGCTATGGGGCAAGTGCTGGGAAATGAGGTTAATGTGGTTGGATATTTGGGTCAGAATGGACGAGTTTGGGCAAAAGGACCTCTCTGCCTCTCTCCATGCTGTAAGACTTGATGACTACAAATAGAACAGCATTTGGGTCAAACTCTCATTTTCCCTTTGGTCATGAGTTCAAATCATATTTGGACAATGTTCTTTCATGTTAACTTTGCAGATATTTTTTCTTTTCAGTTCGTTCTCGACAATAAATGCGTGTTTGTGTGTGTGTGTGTGTGTGTGTGTGTGTACGTTTCTCAGTATTTTTCAAAGAGAAATATCAATGTACATATTTGCAATATCTTCTCGTCATTCCTCTTTCCATCATAGTTTGAGCAACTTTATTTTGTTCATAGACTTTTTTTTAATAGATCAAATAAATCTGTCTGAAAATGTGTTGCTGGAAAAGCGCAGTAGGTCAGGCAGTATCCAAAGAGCAGGAGAATCGATGTTTCGGGCATGAGCCCTTCTCATGCCCGAAACGTCGATTCTCCTGCTCTTTGGATGCTGCCTGACCTGCTGCGCTTTTCCAGCAACACATTTTCAGCTCTGATCTCCAGCATCTGCAGTCCTCACTTTCTCCCTTAAATAAATCTGCCTGACTTGTTCCTAACACTGACCCTGACACACTCTGAGAACTATATGATTGGCCCTATCACCAACCTAGTTATAATTATTTTTGTGGCCAGTGGAGGAGTGAGGCGACAAAAGGGAGCAATAATTTAAAAAGAAACACAGGGAATTATCGACTCAATCAGCCAACGTCAGAGTCGAGGAGTTCGTTGGAGGGGATTATAAGGGATAGGATTTACATCTATTTAGAAAGACAACGACTGATTAGGGGTAGTCAATATGGATTTGTGTGATGGAAATCATGTTTAATTAATGTGATTGAGCATTATGCAGAGGTGATAAAGAAGGTGTACATTGTTTACACAGACTTCAGCAAGGCATTTAATAAAGTTCCCCATCGTAGACAGCTTAATAAAATTAGGTTATATGTAATCTAGGAAAAGCTAGCAAATTGGATACAAAATTGGATTGAAGGTAGTGGATTGTTTTCCAGACAGAAGATCTGTGGCCAGTGGAGTGCTGAACCAATCAGTGCAGAGCTCACTGCTTTTCATCACGGATATAAACAACTTTGAAGTGATTATCGGAGGCATGATTAGTAGGTTTACAGATAACATCAACCAATTGGTGCAGTGGACAGTGAAGAAGATTATCTCAGAATATAACGGGATCCTTGACCATCAATGATCCAAGGCTTGGCAGATGGAGTTTAATTATATATTTGTGAGGTTTTGCATTTAGGTAAGTTAAAGTGGGGGTAAGGCCCTGGGGAATTTTGCTGAACAAAGAGACCTACGGGTGAAGATTCATAGTTCCTTGAAAGTGGAGTTTAGGTCGGTAGAGTGCTGAGGAACGTGGTTGGCATGCTTGCCTTAATTAGTCAGAACATTAACTACAGGAGTTGGGATAGCGTGCTGCGCTTGAACAGGACGTAGGTGAGGCCACTTTAAGAATACTGCGTACGTGTCAGTTGACTCTGCTAAAGGATGGATGTTGTTAAGCTTGAAAGGCTTCAGAAAAGATTTACAAGATTTTCTGGAACCAGAGGGTTTGAGCTACAGGGAGATGATGAACAGGATGATGCTTTTTGCCCTGGCCTGACAGAGGCTGAATGGTGACATGACAGAGGTTTAAAACTCCTGAGGGGCATGGACAGTTTGAATGGGCAAGATCTTTTTCCCAGTATAAGGGCGTCCAGAACTAGATGGCACAGGGTGAAGGTGACAGGGCAAAGACTTAGAAAGGACCTGAGGGGAAACTTTTGATACAGAGGCTGGTGGATGTACTGTCAGAGGAAGTGGTGAAAGCAGTTATAATTACACGTTTAAAATGTATCTGGATAGGTACATAAATAGGAATGGTTCAGAGTGGCAAGTGGGACGAGATCTGATTAAGATGCTTGATTGGCAAGGACAATTTGGGCAAAATGATCTGTTTCGACTTTGTATGACTCTCTTATTTTCACAGCGATATGAGGAAAAATTCCAAAAGTGCCATGCGAATGGGAATTCTCTTCGACAGAAGTTTGTGGTGCTTCTCTGATTACAAGTATTCACAGCTGAGTTAGTTAAAGATTTGACAGAGAAGTGAGTCACGGATAATGGGACACAGAGAGGAAGATGAGGCTGAGACTACAACTTGATCAGCCACAATCTTAATGCCTGGTGGAGAAGGCTCCAATTCTCTAATGACCCACTCCTGCTCTTCAGTCCCACGTTTCTATTTTCCATTCAACCCCTCTAGCCTGCTAGACAGGAGCAGTTGGAGTCCACTTACTGTTATAGCATAGTGCACAGAAACAGAGGAGACCATTTCGTCCATCGAGACTGTCCCACAAGGTTTGGGACATTTAGAAAATGTAATTGGAAGGCCCAGGCTGGATATGAAAGAGGTTGCTCATTTCTTTTTATAGAGCATTCTCTCTCTGTAAATTGTGCTTCATTTGTTGATCATGTTTGAGACCCAGATTCACTGTGAATACAGCCCCCAAATCTCACCTAGCAATGGCTCATAAAATCCGCTGGTCTCCCTGATTGCAACATTCCATAAAAGATCGTCCAGGAAAATAACATCTACTAACTTTCCAATAATAGAATGGGAAAACATCAGAAACAGGGGAAGGACATTCACATCCGAAGCCTGCCTTGCCCTTCATTAAGATCAAGGCTGACCTGCTCCAAGTCTCAACTCTCCCTTAATGTTCAAGTCTTCTTGAGCACTTCCATAGAACACAGAACAAAGAACAATACTGATTAGGAGATGCCGGTGTTGGACTGGGGTGTACAAAGTTAAAAATCACACAAAACCAGGTTATCGTAAAACTGGTTTAATTAGAAGCACGCTAGATTTGGAGTGTCGCTCCTTCATCAGGTGATAGTGGAGTGCTCAAGCCTAACACAGAATTTATAGCAGAAATTTACAGTGTGATTTAACGGAAATTATACAATGAAAAATTGATTGTCTGTTAAGCCTTTCATCTGTAAGAATACCATGATAGTTTCACTCCTTTCATATGTAAATCACAAAACATTTTTTTAAGTTGCATTCTCAGGTTAGCTGTTAATAATGGTGATAACTAGACAATATGTTGAAAGTGGCGCCCCCTGTGTTGTCTGTCTATGCCATGATGTTTATATTGATTCTAATCTAAAACGTGAGATAACGGAGTTTTACGTGAATTCATGCAGTTTTTGAGCTCAGAGTTCTACATGAATGCATGCAGTTAGGACTTTCAGACCTCGACGTTGTGCCGTTTATCCTACTGTAAGATCAGACTAAACTACATGCTTCCATTCACTTTGTTCCATGTACCTATCCAAGCGTCTCTTAAGTTTCCCCCAAGTATTTGACTCTACGACCACCGCTGGCAGTGCATTTGACACACCCAACACTCTGCGTAAATAATCTACCTCTGATATCTCCCCTAAACCTTCCTCCAATTACTTAAAATTTATGCCACCTAGTGATAGACTTTTCTGCCCTCTGAAAATGTTTCTGGCCATTCCATCTCTTTTTTTCCAAGTATGGGGACAGCAAACACGAGGGGACACAACTTTAATGTGTGGGGAGATAGGTATAAGACGGATGTTAGAGGTAGTTTCTTTGCTCAGAGTGCAGTAAGGGTATGGAATGCTTTGCCTGCATCTGTAGTAGATTCGGCATTTTTATGTATATTTAAGTCGTCATTGGACAGGCAAATGGACGGACATGGAATAATGTAGGTGGGATGGGTTTCAGCTGTGTCTGACAGTGTGGTGCAACATCGAGGGCCGAAGGGACTGTACTGCACTTTAATGTTCAATGTTCGATATTCTATGCCTCTCATCGTCTTGTACACCTCTATCAATTCACCTCTCATCTATTTTTCCTCCAGTGAGAAAAGCCCTCGCTCCCTCATGGTTTCTTCATAAGGCCTGCCCTCCTGTCGAGGCAGCCTCATGGTAAATCTCCTCTTTACCCTCTCTAAAGCTTTCTTATCCTTCCTATAATGAGGAGACCAGAACTGAACACAATATTCCCTGTGCGATCTGAGCAGGGCTCTGTCGAGCTGGAGCATAACCTTGTGTCTCTTAAACTCAATCCCCTTGCAACTGATAGCCAAAACACCATGCGCCTGTTAACAACCCAATCAACTTGGATAGCAACTTTGAGGAATCTGGGGCACGGACCCCAAGAACACTCTGTTCCTCCACACTGCCAAGAATCTTCCGCCTCGGGACCCTCCAACCACAAGGAATGAATATCAGATTTCTCCAGCTTCCTCATTTCCCCTCCCCCCACCTTGTCTCAATCCCAACTCTCAAACTCAGCACCACCTTCCAGACCTTCAATTTTCTTCCTGATCTTTCCGTCCCCCCCCCCTCTCCGGCCTATCCCCCTTACATTAACCTCTTTCCACCTATCGCATTTCCAACTCCCCTCCCCCAAGTCCCTCCTCCCTACCTTTTATTTTAGCCTGCTTGGCACAATTTCCTCATTCCTGAAGAAGGGCTCATGTCCGAAACGTCGATTCTCCTGATCTTTTCATGCCGCCTGACCTGTTGTGCTTTTCCAGCAATACATTTTTCAGCTCCTCAGTTTCACTTCCTGGCTAAGAAAGCTCTTACATTTTCACACAGTCGCACAATAACAGTTCCTCTCTCCAAAGAAGCAGTTGGCAATGAACATTACGTTTCTCTATATCTCAGCGACTCTCAGTATTGTTGATGGAGTTGATCACCACACTCAGAGACGAGAGATAGAGGGAACAAAACTCACGTTAAGCAGGGACATACCAAAATAAATATAATGTTCAGGATTATGTGAAAAGAGGAAATGGTAGAATAACTTCCCATTCTATTTTCCTTCCAGTCCATCATCAGCAATCCTTTGCTTGCTTTTTCCTTTCTCTCTCTCTCTCTCTCTCCATCTCTCTCCCTTTCTCTCTCTCTTTCTCTCTCTCTTGCTGAACATCATCCATTCAAAACAAACCTCCCGCTCACCCTTCCATCCATTCCTGATATAATAATATTATTTCTCAGTTGCATTCAGTTTTGATAGGTTCAAGGAGAAGTAAGTCCCTAATTATGGAAGAGGGAAATCCTCCAGTGACCCAGTTAGGTCCAGGAAGACCGATATTAATCACAGTTACTGAACAAACAGCTCCAGTTAACCCTTTTCACGGCAACTCTGATCTATCACAATAATACTTGGTGTGGCTGGGATTTTGATATCGCTGATTTTTGGGCTCATGGCACATCTCCAGTTGTAAACATAGAGGTGAGGGAGAGACATAATTCTTTCTCTTCACAAGCTCGATGATTCTGCTGTGTTTTGGCAATATAGGAATTGCTGGTCTCCCGATGCCGTCTGTGTCTGATTACCAGGCCTGCTGTATCTTTTCCTTTTATTTATTTATGTTTAACGTTGAATTTTGTCTGTCCAGCATTAAACGGCTTAGGTGGGTTTAGGCATTTTGGAGAGGCACATACAGAGTCATAGACGATGTAGATACAGTCCATGCCTTGTGTTCTTGCACCCGTAGCCTGGTCCTGTGCAGTGATGGTCAAACTCTCACAGAACCAGGATTCTTAGTTTTACCTTTTGTCAGTGATTGCTGGCGTCTCAGCAGGTTTGGAATGCAGTAAATCTCTCTCGGGTGCTACACAGTGTCTCTGTGATTTCTCTTGAAACTGTCTTTTGATGTTCTTTCCTCCTGGATTGGAGAACTGCATGTCAGACAATCTGTTTCCTGCATTTGTTTTTTGACATTTGTGTGCTTATTGGATGATACCATATTGGAGCAGTTACTGTATAGTAGTTAAATAAACTATGATTCTGCTAAGTTTTCCAACAGAATTATGCTATAGCAAGTTCCTCTACCTTTTGTTGTCTTTTATCGACAGTATTTTAATAAATTGTGTTTTGTTTAATGTCGAATATTTTGACCAAGTAAATTCTATCTCAAACACAGCACCTCGCATTTACCTGCGGAATGGGCCGAGCTGGAGGAGTGATAATCATGTCAGGAATTTTATCGGATACTCAATCCACCTCTCAGATACAGCCCGGACACGTATCAGCCCAGATGAGATACCTGCTCTGCATGAAGCACTGTGTAGACCAGGGTAGTATACTGGTCAGCAATCCGTCCAGGATCGAACACTGTTTAGAGCTCACTAGTTCACTACTTATGTAGTCCAACAGTGCACTGATCTGTAAACTTGGACTCGATGATCTGTTCAGCACAGGGCGCTGTGCAGAACACACAAAGGCATTGTTCTATTCACACAGACTAGATATCTGTGCAGTATGGGCAGCTGTGCATTGAATAGCAGTGAAATTATCCATTAATCTGAAATAGTTACCTTCCCAGCACACACAGTTGTGTACACCAATCACTGCATTTCTGAGTCACACTATGTTAGATCACTGCCCAGCTTGGGGAAACTTGAAGCTCATGCTGGAAGTGACAGGATGTGCAGTTCCCCTCCATTTACAGCTCCATATCTCCATTGTGGCATGACACAGGAGTGCTGTGGGTATGAAACTCACTGACAGAGAGAGATGGCGGGGGAATCAGTTTAAATACGAACAAATAGGAGGAGCTTGGTTAAAAGAGAGGGGGAGAGAATTTCAGAGAAGGACCTGATGGTATATTTAAAAATTGTGAAATGAAAACATTTCGCTAGCATCTTGCAATATAGACCACTGTTTCCAGGAATGATGGGTGAACAGGATATTGATGCAAGTTAAGATGATGGAGAGTTTTGGATGAGCATTTGTACTGCAGCTTTGTAACTGGGAGTAGGATCAGCAGAGTCTTCGACTCATTGGACTGAATCGAAAAATAATTTGTCTCAGTGCCATTTTCATTGAGTGTGACAGAAGGAATGTCTGCACGAGGCAGAGCTAGTTACCCGGTGTTACCTTATCGAACTCACCTCATTAACTATCCACCCCACTCCATGGTGTCACTCTCATTCAATGCCAGCCCGATTCTCCCACCCATCGTGGCTGGAGGTACTCACCATCTCCCGGATGCCCCTGGATATTCAGTGATCCCTAGTACTGCTGCCATAATTAAAAAGCCAACGGGCACACGGTTGAGCTTTCTCAGTTTGGAGCTGCCCGGCATAGTTTACCGAGCAAGGCAGATAAGGAGAAATTACACCACAGCTTGTCGACAGGGGCACGGAGGCCCTGGTGAATAGTCTAGTAAAGAGGGGGACAATTCTCTTCCCAGAGGGAGTCGCACCACCAGACCCACCGAGCATGGTTTGAGCATACCACCCAGCTCAGTGCAGTATCTGCGGTCTGAAGAAAAGTCCAGCTATACTGGAAAAGCATCAGTAACCTTCCCCGCTCTGTCAGGATAAGGGTCACTGTATTCTCTCTACTCTCTGACACTCACTGTATATCTGTTAGCGCCTTCCCCTGAATAAGGCTCCATCACTCTCACCACTGCAATGCAGCACCTTCTGTCTGTCTCTGTCTCTGTCTCTCTCTCTCACCTGCGCAATACCCCACATGGTTATGAAATGTTCTTATGAGTTTCTAGAATTCTCTGGATTATATCATCTGTACAATGTTCCAGATAATTTTAAAAATAATTCAACTTTAACAAAATGTTCATCCCCCAGTATGTAACGCATCAGAGGAAGGAGCAGAGTTTTACTTTATTTTTTAAATCAATCAGGATGAAAGTGCATCATGAGGCCATTAAGCATCTCAAATATGCTCGACTATTCAGGCAAAGGAATCACCTAAACACTTGAAGATTCACTCTCTTCTTGAAGACAGGCGCCACTTTGCAGTTTCGCCAGTTTCACTGGAACACTCCTGTAATCCCGAGAGTTATGGAATATTTCACACAGTGCCACCAATCACTCTGCAACCACTTCTATTAAAACAAGCTATGAATTACTGATGAGCTCTTTACCCTTGGTCTTTTCTGTTTGAGAAAAGCCTTGTTCGTTTTGTTAGAGACAGTGCAAGACTTTCATCTGACTACAATTTTGTTTTTAATGTTGAAATCTTTCTGCCTTCCCCTGTGACGAACGATGTAAAATACTGTTTTAAATTCTCTGCCTGTTCCCTGAAACCATTTCCCCAGTTACATCCTCCAATTGCACCGCATATTCTTTCCTGCCTTTCTTCCAAGGGTCACACGCATATCATGAACGTTTTTTATTGGATATGGGAAAACTCTTGTGGTTAGATTTTTTTTCATTTTTCTTGCCAGAATTGCAATATATTTCTTTGTATTTTGTTTTATACAATCTGCTTCTGCTTCCAAAAGTAAACTTCCCAAATGTGGCCGACGCTAGATCTTCCCAATCTGAATTCTTTAGTTTGTGATTGATTAGTATCCTTCTCAACCTTTGTGCATCATGGGTGGTTCATCATCACATCTTCATATCATCTTCTTTTTGACCAGAGTCAAAAATAGCTGAGCGCTATTAAGCAGTACCTGCTTAAATATTCCCCTACCCCAAACTCATCTGCTGACCTTCACCTGTGTCGATTTTCACACTGCGTATTTGACCAGATATATTACATAAATCTGCATTTGAAATGCCTGGCTCTTTTCAGTCATTCAGTGGGAACCTACGTATTTGGCTGAACACATGGAGAGTGACTCCATTCTCTCAGGTTTTCTGGCTCTGTGATGTCTATTCAATGATGTCACATTCCTGTGGGAAGCTTCGTACATGACATCCTTTTCTCTCAAACGAGAAATCACCTCACTCTAATGGACTGAGCCTTCAGCTGTGACTGTCCCGTCTCTCTCACTTCTGCCCTCACTTCACCCCCTCCTTCCCAGAAAATGATAGATCTCCCTTTGTCCTCTCTTCCTACTGCACTAGAATCTGCATTCGCAGAATCATCGTCCACCACTTCCACCACATCCATCAGGATAGCACTATCAAACACATCTTCCCCTCCCGTCCACTTTCAGTAGTTCACAGGGACTATTCCTTCTGTGGCATGCTCCATCACCCCGAACATTTCTCCACAAACCCATGGCACCTCCCCATGTAAATGCAGAAGTTGCAACATTTGCCCATTCACCGCTTCCCTCATCACTGTACACACACCTTTCAGGTGAAGTAGCATTTCACTTGTACTCTTTCAATCCAATCTCCTGTCATTGCTTATCACAATGCAGTCTCCTTTACATTAGTGAGCCAAACAGAAACTGATTTGAGGAACATCTCCACTTGGTCTGTAGGAATGACCCTTTCCTTCTGATTGCTCCTACATTGCTGTCAGGATAATGAGAATTCTTTGAGGAGGTAACGGAGCGTTGAACCAGAGAGAGTTACCACTATGGTTAGACTTCTCAGAAAGCTGGTTCGACTGGTACTGAGTTTGCACAGTCTTTCTGCGTACTGTCCAAAGCTGTCAGGTAATGGCCATGCTAATTCTGTATGAGGAAGGTAAATGAGACGCTGGTCGTAACCAGGGCAGAGTCTAAGAAGTTACCTATCTGAACTTCCAGAAGGCCTCTGATATGGTACCGCACAGAAGGCTGCAAAGTTAGATAAGGACCCATGGCGTAGAGGCAGGCACTAGCATAGATAAAAGTTGGCTGTCTGGCAGGAGGCATAGTGAGGATAAAATTGTCCCTCTCAAGATGGCAACCGGTGACTAGCACTGTTCCACAAGAGTCAGTGTTATGACCACAACATTTCACTTTATAGGTGAGAAGGAAGAGGGGAGATCCAATTGAAACTTACAGAATACTGAATGATCTGGACACAGACAAATTGGGAGGACGTTGGCACTGGCAGGAGGACACAGGCATAAAGCAAAGGAAAACCCATTAGAACGGAGATAAGACTAAACGTCTTTAGCCAGAGGGTGGTGAAATTGTGGAATTCCTTACCACAGAAGGCTGTGGAAACCAGATCATTTGGCACCATCGATATAGCCAAGAAAGGGACTGAGGATCTGAAAAGTAACTACACAGAGTTAGTTTGGAAGCTGAAGAGCAGGACGAGTAGAGTAGTGATCTCAGGTTTGCTACCAGTGGCACGAGCTAGTGAGATGAGGAATAGTCAGCGAATGCAGCTTTACACGTGACTTCGAGGGTGGTGCAGGAGGGAGGGCATCAGTTACCTTGACCAACGGAATACCTTCTGGTTAAGGTGGGACCTGTACACGAAAGACGGGTTGCACCTGAACTGGAGGGGCACAAATATCCTGTTTGGGAGATATGCTCGTGTGATTCTGGCCGGTTTAAACGAGTTTGGCAGGGGGGTAGGAATAAGACCACACGTCTGAGAGGGGGTTAGTTGCAGACGGGACAGTGACAGGATGTATTGAATCTTTCAGGAAGGTTTCTCACGCGATGCAACAAAGGGATAATTTGAAGTGTGTCTGCTTTAATGCAAGGAATGTCTGAAATAAGAGTGACAAACTTAGAGCATGGATCAGTACTTGGGGCTACGATGTCGTGGCCATAACAGAGACGTAGGTTTCACAGGGCAGGGATGGTTGCTTGATGTTCCAGGTTAAAACGTTTAAAAATGTTTCGGAACGGCACAGTATCTCAATGGTTAGTACTGCTGCCTCACAGCGACAGAGACTCGGTTCAATTCCCAACTGAGGGGACTGTCTGTGTAGAGTTTGCAAATATTCCCCGTGGTGTGTTCCGGTTTCCTCCCATAATCCAAAGATGTGCACTTTTGGTGAATTGGCCATGCTAAATTGCCCATAGTGTTAGATGAAGGGTAAATGTAGGGACTGGTTCTGGGTGGGTTGCTCTATGGAGGGTTGGTGTGGACTTGTTGGGCCGAAGGGCCTGTTTCCACACTGTAAGTAATCTAATTTTATCTAAAAAAGAACAGGATGGGTGGAAAATGAGGAAGGGTGTAACATTGCTAATCAGAGAGTGCGTCACAGCTACAGAAATGAAGGTTGTTGAGGAAGGTTTGTCTCCTGAGTCAGTGTGGTGGAAGTTAGGAACAGCAAGGGAACAGTCACTGCATTTGGGTGTTTTCTACAGATCACCTAATAGCAGTAGAGAGATTGAAGATCTCATAGGCAGGCAGATTCTAGAAAATGCAAACGTAGCAGGTTATTGTTATGGGTGATTTCCAACTTTTCCAATATCGCCTGGAACTTCCTAAGTGCAGATGGTGTGGATGAAGCCGTTTTTGTCAGGTGTGTTCAAGACCGTTTCCTTCCTTGCTCAGTATGTAGATAGACCGACGAGGGGAGCGGCAATTTTGGATTTGGTGCTCAGCAACGAGCCAGGACAGGTGTCAGAACTCACGGTGGGAGAGCACTTTGTTGAAAGTGATCACAACTGCCTCACATGTAGCACAGTCTGCGAGAGTGAAAGGTGCAGTTTCCGAGGGAAGATGTTTTAATTGTGGAAAAGGAAATTATGACGCTATCAGACAGGAGTTGGGAAGTACAGACTGGGAGCAATTGTTCCACAGAAAGGGCACAGCAGATATGTGGAGACTGTTTAAGGAGCAGTTGTTGCGAGTGATACACAAATTTGTTCCTCTGAGACAGGTAAGAAGGGGTAAGATTAAGGAACATTGGATGATGAGAACAGAGAAACTTCTCGACAAAAAGAAGCAGCTGCAAATGTGTTGCTGGTCAAAGCACAGCAGGCCAGGCAGCATCTCAGGAATAGAGAATTCGACGTTTCGAGCATAACCCTTCATCAGGAATCAAAAAGCAGGCAGCTTACGGAAGATGGAGGAAGCAAGAATCTAGCACATCTTTAGAGGATTACAGTCTTGCTAGAAAGGAGCTCATAAATGGAACGAGGCGAGCCATGATGGGGCACGAGAAAAGGCTTGGCAAGAAGTATTAGAGAGAATCCAAAAGCATTTTTCTCATACGAGGAATAAGGGAATAATCAGGGAGAAGGTAAAGGCCGATCAGGGATAGCGTAGGGAACTTCTGCATGGAGTCTGAGCAGATAGGGGAAGCCCTAAATGATTTTTGCTTCGATTTTCACCAAGCAAAGAGAACGTGTTGTAAATGAAAACTTAGAGTAGCTGGGCCAGATCAGTCTTGACCAGGTCAAGATTGATGAATTTTGATGTGCTAGCAATTTTTGGAAAACATTGAGATGGATACGTCCCCAGGGCCAGACCAGATTATCCTACACTGCTCCGGGAAGCAAGAAAGGAGGTTTTAAAGTCACTCGTGATGATATTTGCCTCCTCACTCTCCACTGGAGTCGTGACGGAGGATTGGAAGGAGGCGAAAGTTGTTCCTTATTTCAAGAAGGGTAATAGGGAAATCCCTGGCAATTAGAGACCAGTCAGTCTTATGTCTGTGGTCAGCAAAGTTTGGAAAAAGTTCCGAGGGATAGGATTTATGACTATCTGGCAAAGCATAGTGTGACTAAAGGGCAGTCGTTCCTTACAAATCTTCTTGATTTCTTTGAGTGTCAAGACGGGTTGACTACGGTCAAGCAGTGGATGTGGTGCATGTTGACTTTAGCAAGGTATTTGAGAGGGTTCCCCATTGATGGCTCATTCATAAAGTCTGGAAGGATGGGATACCAGGGAGATTAGGCTATCTGGATTCAGACTTGGCTGGCTGGCTGAAGGAAGACAGTGGTTGTAGATGGAAGTATTCTGCTTGGAGGACAGTGTGAGAGGATCCAACAGGGCTACGTTTCTTGGGCCACAGACTTTTGTAGATTTTATACATGACTTGAATGAGGAGGTTATGTGGTGGTTAGTAAATTTGCTGATGACATAACGGTTGAAGGTGTCGTCAATAGTATAGGGGTCTTCTGTAGGCTGCAGCGCGACATAGACAGGATGCAGAGCTGGGCCTGAGAAATGGCAGATGTAGTTCAACCTGGATAAATGCGAAGTGATGCATTTTGGTAGTTCAAATCGAATCCTGAAATAGTATATAAATACAGGATTCTTGGCAGTGTGGTGGAACGAGAGGGATCTGGGTGCACAGTTGCACAGATCCTTTCAAAGTTGTGCCAACCACGTGGATAGGGTGTCAAGAAAGTATATGGTGTTTCGGCTTTCATTAACAGCGGGATCGAGTTTAAGAACCGCAAAGTTTTGCTGCAGCACGACCTGTTTTTGGTGAATCAACACTTTGAATATTGTGTCCAGTTGTGGACGCCCTGCTATAGAAAGATACAGAGGCCTTGGAGAGGGTGCAAAGAGGTTTACCAACACATGCTGCCTGGACTGGAAGGCTTGCTTTATGAAGAAAGTTTGAACAAGCTTGGACCTTTCTTTCTGGAGAGAAGAGGAGAGAGGATATCTGATCGAGGTGTACAAATAATGAGAGGAATAGATAGAGTCAACATCCAGAGACTTTTCCCAGGGCAGCATTGACTAGTACGTGAAGTCATAGTTTGAAAATATTAGGAGGAAGGTAAAGAAGAGATGTCAGATGTAGGTAGGTTCTTTACGCAGAGAGTTGTGAATGCATGGAATGCATTGCCAGAGGTGGTGGTGGAAGCAGAGTCATTGGACATTAAATGTGACTTTTGGACATGCACATGATAGCAGTGAGTTGAGGGTGCGTAGCTTTCAGCTTCCTTCCTGTCACAGTTCCAAGTTGTGCAGGTTAGGTGAACTGGCCATGCTGAATTGCCGATTGTGTTGTTCAGGGATGTTGATGTTAGGTTAATGCTCTTTGCAGGGTCAGTATAAACCTGTTGGGCTGAAGGCCTGTTTTCCACACTGTAGGATTCTAAGAAAATGCAGGCTGCTGCAATATTCAAATGAAGCACAACCCAAGCTCGAGTAACACCTCACTTTACACTTTGGTACGTTACAGTCTGTAGGAGTTAATATTCAATTCCATAAATTCACTGCTGAACCCATTATGGCTGTTCTCCCTTTTCCATACACTCTCCCTCCTGGGCTCCCTAAGTTCGTGTCTTGTTTTTGTTGCATTCTACAGAGAAAATCAATTTTCTAATATTTACACGTTAATTTACACATTAATATATCTGTGTCTCTTTCACCACAATTTAAAGCCCATTTGTCTTTCGCACTGGGCCTCCAAACACTATTTCCCACCTCTGCCAAGATACTAAAACGCTCGTCTTTCAATCTT
>NW_026868137.1:0-104420 GCF_020745735.1 Hemiscyllium ocellatum | reverse complement strand
TACCCCTCTGGTTCATGTGAAGAGCATCCTGTTTGGAAATGTTCCATCTACCTCAGACAGAGACCCAATTATCCAGGAATCCAAACCTCTATCCTGCATCTTCCCCTTTAGCCATGTGTTCAGCTCCTCGGTTCCCTATTCCTCACCATATTAACTTCATGCAATTCTTTGTCATTACTTGTCATGAATCTGCAATATGCCTCAGAGTAAATCATTACATTTCCTTAGCGACCACCTTCAAAACCGACAAACAAATCCAGCCCGAGGGACAAGTGCAGCAGGTAGGTGGGAACACCACATTGACAAGTTTCTCCGCAAGTCACTTGCTCATCTTGCCTTGGAACATATTGTTCATTCGAGTTTGTGTGTCGAAACTCTCGAATTCCCTCTGAATGTCATTTTGGTTCTATCTACACCAAATAGCCTTCAGCAGACCAAGAAACAATCAATTACAAGATAACCTGCGAAGAACAATAAACAATGGCTACATAGACATATTCAACTCAATACAAGTTATTTCGGTTCACTGGTACTTCTGAGATTATTTTCTGTCATCCACCCGGAAAACAGAAACAATGTGTACACCTCGCATGGAGTAGGTTCTCTCCATCAGCTAATGGATACATCAATGGACAGCATTGTGGGAGATGATGTAATTTACATCTACTCCTGCCTGGGAAGTTCTGGATCATAGGAACTCAATAAAACCGTGACCTTCATGGTTAATGTGAGCCCAGTCTTCACCTGGTGTAAGTCTAAATAATTTGTTGAAAGGGATTGGGTGACACAGCTGTGACACAACCTCTTCTTTGAACAAGACTTGCCTCACTCTGTGCTCCTGCTTTCCAATTTGTTGGGGAAGTGTTCCTGGAAAACTCAGGATATATTGGTCATATCCAAACTGCCTCAACTCCCTGCCCTAGCCCAACATCAGCCTCCTACTTCTTTACATGGCTTTCCCCATTCTAAAATGTTTGCTCAGTTTGCAGTCACATTGAATATCCTAAGTGAATCTATGCTGCAGCTCAAGCACAACTGAGGAAACCTCTCCAATTACTTTCCACAGAGTTAAGTATGTTACTTTCTACAAATACACAGCATGACCACTTATTGGTGATTACAGTATTTTCGTTCCCTGATCTCTTCTGTTCATTTCCCTTTCTTTGGAGACAGTGTCAGATGTTCCAGTACTCTCAACAATTTGAATATTGGGACACTCCATCTCTCCAGCGAAATGAGTGACTGTGTATATTGTACCATTTTCTGATGGTCAGCATCTTGAACACCAACACCAGTAGTGCCTATGGATGTAACATTGAAACATAGAAAACGTAGAAATACAGACGATAGAGGAGGCCATTAGGCCCTTCGATCCGGTCCCATCATTCATCGCAACATTGCTGATCATCCACCTCAGTAGGCCTAATGCTGCTAACCTTCAATCCAATTGCCCAAAGTGCAATAACGACCCACCTCTTCACAACGTTCAATGTTTTGGCATCAACTACTTCCTGTATAATGATTCCCAGAGGCTCACCACTCTTTGGGTGAAGGAATGGCTCCTCATTTCTGATATTAATTGCCCACCCTAAATCCTTGGACACTGACAGGTCTGGACACACTCACCATCGGGAATATCCTCCTGCACCTACCCTGTCTAGTTCTGTTAGAATTCTATTAGTCAATCTGAGATCCCCGCAATGCATTCGTCTGAACTACAGTGAAAACAATCCCTATCCTAGTCAAACACTGCTCATACATCAGTCCTGCCAAACCCGGAATCAGCCTGGTAAACCTTCGCTGTTATCCCTCAAGAGCAGCAAAATCGTTCCTCAGAAAAGGAGACGAAAACTGCACACAGAATTCTAGGTGCGGCCTCATCAATGCCTGGAAACCTGCAACAACACATCCCTGCTCCTATAATCGAAATCTCCCACAATGAAGGCCAACATACCTTTTGGTTTCTTTACCGCCTGCTGCACCTGCATGACAAATTTCAGAGACTGAGAAGCCTGTCTCCCAATTTACAGCCATTCAGACAGTAATATACTTTCTTAGTTTGCTTTCATAGTGAATAACCTCGCATTTATTCAAATTATACTGCATGTGCCATCGATTTGCTCGACTCACCCAGATTATGCTGAAGAATCTCTGCATCTTCGTCACTGTTCACCCAGCCAACTTGGTTGCATTTGCATTTGAGACGATACATTTTGTCTCCTTCATCCAAATCATGAATATGTATTTTGAATAGCTGGGGTCCCATCAGCGTCCGCTGTGGCAACCAATCACTATTTGACGTCACTTGGCCTAAATCCCTGTTTACCCTTCCTAGTCAGAGATTCATCCAGATGCTTTTATAATGTTGTACTTGTAAGAGGCACCACTATTTCTTTTGGCAGTTCATTCCATATTCGTACCACCCTCTGCATGAATAAGTTGAATCTTACATCTCTTTTTAAGTCTTTCTCCCCTCTCACCTAAACAAATGTCCTCTAGTTCGAGACATGCCCACTCCAGGGAAAAATACCTTTTCTATTAACACTATCCATGTTCCTCGTGATTTTATAATCCTCTACAAAGTCAGCCAGCAGCCTCCGGAGGTCCAGGAAAAAGAGCTCCAGTCTATTCAACTCTCCCTATAGCTCAAATCCTCCAACCCTGGCAATATTATTGTCAATCTTTTCTGAACTGTTTCAACTTTCAAAACATCCTTCCGATAAGAGGAAGACCAGAACAGCAAACAATATACCAAATATGGCCTAACCATTCCTGTAATGCCCCAAATTGACCTCCCAATTACCAACTCAATGCTCTGCCCAATAAAACAAAGCATAACAAAAGTCTTCTTCACTTTCCTATTTACCTGCGACTTCAATTGAAGGAACTATGAAGGTGCACTCCAAGGTCCCTGTTCAGCGACACACCCCCAAGACATTTCCATTGACTGTAGAAATCCTGCTATGATTTGCCTTTCCAAAATGCAGCACCTCACATTTATCTGAATTAAACTCCATCTGCCAGTTCTCGGACATTTTATTCTGAGATAGCGATCTTTGCTGTCCACAAGACCTCCAATTTTGGTGTCATCTGCAGATAACTATACTTCAAACCATCCATATAAATGATGAAAAGTTATGGAAACAACACTGATCATCGTGGCACCACTGGTCACAGGCCTCCAGTTTTAATGGCAAGCCTCCACCACCACCACACTCGGTGTTCTACCTTTGAGCCAGTTCTGTAGCTAAATGGCTAGTTCTCCCTGTATTCCATGTGGTCTAACCTTGCTAATCAGTCTAGCACCAGGAACCTTATCGAATCCTTAGTGAAATACATATCGATCACACGTACCACTCTGCCCTCATCAATCCTTTTCATCACTTCTTCAAAAAAACTCAAACAAGTTCGTGAGACATTAGTTTGCACACACAAAGCCATGTTGTTTAAACAAAATCAGTCATTGTCTTTCCAAATACATATAAATCCTGTCCCTCAGGATTCCCTCCAACAACTTGCCCACCACTGATGTCTGGTTCACTGGTCAATTCTTCTCTGGCTTTTCCTTACCATCTTTCTGAAACAGTGGCACCATGTTAGCCAACTTCCAGTCTCCTGGCCCCTCACTTGTGACGAAGGATGATACAAATATCTCAGCAAGGGACCCAGCAACCAGTTGCCGAACTTCCTATAGAGTTACAGGGTCAGGTCCTGGGAATTTATCCACCTATATGCATTTAATACATCCAGCACCTCCTCCTCTGTAATATGAACTTTAAAAAAAAGATTTCACCATCTACTTCCCACATTCTATAATCTTCTATGTCCTTCTTCACAGTTAATATTAATGCAAAATTTTCAATTAAGTCTCCCCATCTTCTGCGGTTCCACATGTAGGCTGCCTTGCTGATCTTTGTTTTTCGCTTAAACTTGTTTGATAAGAGTTAAAGCTAACGAATGGATATTATGACACGTTTCAATCCTTTTAGAATTTAAAAAAAGGACAGTAAGTCTGTGCAACACGCCTAATACAGTAAATAGTAAGATAGAGACACTTACCAGGGACACCAATGATAGCGAGGATGGGATAATAACCAGCTTGGATCACCCAAAGTACACACATGATCCGTATTGACAAGGTTGGCCACTCCTGAGAAAGCCAGGAAAGACCAACGGATAAACTCCTGCCCATTGTCATTACATGCCAGTTTAATGCTATAAAACTATGATTCATTGCTGTAACATTCCAGTTTAATGTTGTTATATTCTGATCCATTGCTGTAACATTCCAGTCTAATGTTCTCAGACTCTGATCTCTTCTCTCCTTTTCTGTGGAGCTGCTGATCCCTGTTAGTGTCGAGATGATGTTTCTACAGATGCTATAGGCTAGCTCATTGACAGGACTCTGGTATTAATAGAAGAGAGAAACTCTCCAGCGATAATGTTAGAATCCATGGAGATTTGCATTAATTACAGTCACTGAACACAGAGCTCCAGTTAACTTCTTTCAATCTAACACCTTTTCTATCACAATGAAGCAGCACATTTAAGAGTCTAAACAGAAGACTTTGCGATCATTGAGGGAAGAATGGCTGGAAATAGTGGGGGGAATGACCAGAATCATTCTAAATTCCACCAAGTTGCCTTCAAAATATGCAGATTACGAAATCTGGGGAAAAAAAAGCTGTTGATTAGAAAGCATATTGTGTGTGTGTGTGTGTATATATGTATATGTAATATATATATATAAATATCACACACACACACATATATATAATACAAAGAGAGAGAGAGAGAAAAAATAGAACAATCTGGAGATGTGAGTGGAAAATTGTGCATAGCGAGTTCCATTCTTTCCTTTGACACAATGGGCTGAAGGGCCCATTTATGGTTTCGAGATGTTTTATGATACATTGTGCATCAGAACGAAATATGTTCAAATGTTATTGAATTAAATTAGTTTAGGAATTATAATCCTATTGATTAAAGGTGAGTGAGAGTCTGCATATGCCATTGATCAAAAGAAAAAAAACACAAAACAGTGGGAATGCTGTTTATATAATGTTCCCCAGTCATCCGTGTTTGAGCAGTGCATTTTTGGAATCATGTCAAATAAACTCAAAGCAGAGTCGAGTGATGGATTCTTGAGGAATGAGGAGCGAGTTCTGACAATATACACAAAACAAAGAAGATTTGAAACAGTGAGCATCAACAGTACAATTTGATGAGAATGATTATAACTGCATTTGAAGCATTTTCAGAGCCAGTTTACTTGTTTGATTTGTGGGATAATGTGTTCATCATCAGTGGAAATGGTGAGAGTTGGGCCTATACACACGGGAGTTTATGTGAAGGAGCAGTGATCTTATTCAGATGGAAATGTTACAGACTTTATTTGACAGGTAGCTGCTAAGATCATGCTTCCCCATTCCCGGGTGTCAGAAGTAGGCTGCACAGTTTAAAGTCTGGGGCCCACAAATTTTAGGTGAAAATAAGCAGGTATTTATTATCTCAAAGGTGTTATATTTCAAGAATGCAGTCCGGACACTAACGTTTTCTTAGTTTAAATTCAGATGTGAGGTTGATATTCCAGAAGGGTTGGAGCTGGTCAAGTCACTTGGTTTCACGCAAGCAGAAACAACAAAAAAGAATTTAGAACGACTTTACCATTGATAAAGTTAACTGACGTGATACAGCAACATTACTGCTGCATTGCTCCAATCATGTCACATCCCATAAACACATTCCTTGGCAAAAAGGCAAATTCAAACACAAATTCTTCGAGGCAGGAGAGAAAATCATCCAGAGAGATTTCAGAGACAAAGTCAGTTAGGAATCATTTTCTGAAGTTTGCAAGCTTCCTGGTCTCCAGCAACTTGTGACTGCCAGAGCTAAACCAACATGAGAATCAACCTGAACTAGGAGAACTGACCACTCACGTGCCACTGCTTAACTAGGTTCTTCCCTCGAAATCTCTGTTTTTAAGACTTTTCTTTAAAAAAAAGACAAAATCACCTCATTAAAATGGCAGCAGCGTCACCCTCCTTCCTTAAAAGAAGAAACACCAAAGTATAAAGTTGAGTTCATTTGATACTGTTTAGTCTTAGTTTGTTAATACACTAAAGCATATATACATCACATTGATAATAATCATGCACACATTCACTAATACAGGTTATTTCAGTCTGTTCGCTCCTGCCATGAGGGCGGTGCCGAGTTGGAACGTTGGGTTATGGCTCAGAGAATATCTCCGGGATGAATGCATGAATCAGTCCCTCTGCCCTATGGCCAAACACTTTAACTCCCCTTCTCACTGTTCCGAGGTCATGCAGGTCATGGGTCTCTTCCAACGCCAATCTCTATTCAACCGACGCCCGGAGGAAGAACGCCTCACCTTTCACCTTGGGACCCTCCACCACACGGCATTAATGCAGTTGCCTCCTTTTTCCTTAGTTCCGCTCCCCCATCTTATCCCAGATCCAATCGCCAGCTTGGCACCAAACCACTTGACCTGTCCCAGATGTCTATCTGCCTTCCCACCTCTCCGCTGATCCTTCTCTCCTACCTACTTCACCTCCACTTCATCTACCTAACGCACTCTCAGCTACATTACCCCCAGCCCCACTCCCCCCCACCCCCCACCCCCATTTATCTCCCAGCCAATGAACCTACAAGCCTCATTCCTGATAAAGGGCTTATGATCAAAACTTTGATTACCCTGCTGCTCGAATGCTGTCTGATCTGCTGTGTTTTTCCAGCACCACACACTCGAATAAAGAACATTATTGGCCACACCAAGACTTAAATGGCGATACCACGTTCAAAGTCTCCTTCTCAATTGCTGTACATTTCTGTTGATGAATTTTCAATTTCCTGGAGAAGCATCTAATAGTTCTTTCTATCTTCTAGTTTTCGTCTTGTAAGAGTACAGCATTTACACCCACATCACTCACACCGAAAGTCATCTTGAAATACTTTGCATAATTAGGTGTGGCTAATACAGCGGCAGTGAGTAACACAGCTTGCAGGCTGTCAAATGCTTTCTGACAGAGTGTTGTTCAATGAATTTTCCTGCATTACTTCAATAATTCAGTGAGTGGAGCAGCCACACTTTTAAATTTCGGAATGAATTTCCAAAATAACCCCTTCTGTCCAGGCAATCCCTTTTTTACAGGGTGTGGGAATTTCCAGAATAATCTGTGTTTCACATTCCGTGAGGTCCGATAACATGACCCACGTACATGACTTTGTCTTTGACGAATTTACTCTTAGCCAGGTTTATCATGCAGCCTCTCTCCTGAAGTCGTTCGAACATTTTGCTTAATTCTGCAAAACTGCGACTGACAAAGAAGTGAATCTGCACAGCTACAGCCTTTTCTGCTTGAGTTCATAGATCTCTGGACATCGGAGTGCATCTAGGAAAAATTAACAAACAGTGAAATTCACAGCTGACCATGGAGGAAACTGTTTGGGAGACTCACAGTACAAAACAATAAGTTATAGTTTTAACATGTAACCTTACTTTATGTTTACGGTAGTAGGTAGAAGTAGTGAGTTTTTTTTCATGATTGCATGATTTATTGAAATCATTCTGTTCATTAAATTTTAAAAATGCAAAACACAAGTACTATGTTAGGCCGAAGAACGTTTTTAGAGCAAAAGACAGTCCTATTTTTTTCCGTCCGTAAATTGTGAAGGAGAAAAGATGATCTTTAGTAGACTGATAGGCTCTTCTTATCGGATGTAGGAGTTTAGGGAGATTTTACATGTTATTTATAAAACATCAGATCGTTCCATTAGTTTTCATTTTATCAAAGTACTAACTTCAAATTTTATTAGATTCTAGCATATTGGGGCATAATTCAAACTGCTTGGGCAAATTTGAATTATTTTTCCACAGCAAAACAGCTGTACAATTGGTTTTGACCTAGTACGACATTTTTACCTCGTTCAGAACAATTCGTATTGTGTTAGGAAGTCCTTAATGGCTCTTCAAATTTCCTAAAGGTACAGTACACTTGCACTTTGATAACAGGATAAATAGACAAAGTATTAAATGGATATTTGACCATTGCTTGCAAATGGGACGAGATTAGTTTAGGATAACTGATTGGCATGGATGAGTTGGACTGAACGTTCTGTTTCTGTGCATCACATCTCTCTGACTCAATCACTCTAAATGTTCTCACTATGTATGCCTAAGAATCACCAGGTTATCCATACATAACAGACAACTGGGTAATATTGAAATGACTTTATTGGTTCCTACTTTGAAATGTGGCTGGTGTATTTTTCATAACAAATAACATAACTCTAAATTATATAGTCTATTCGGTGTTTCAAAAACCAAAATTGTTTCTGCTCTTTGAGGTAAGGTACATGCGAGCAAATATATGTGTGTCCCAATTCTCAATACAGTCTTCCAAATGTGGAATCAGATGTGAATCAGATTTTGTGTCTGTACTGACATAAACGTTGTGTACCATCTGGTTTTGAAACCATTATCATGGGTGAGCTCCAGTCACTACAAATCAATTTGATTATGTTGTCCTGGAGCATGCGTTCAATCTCAGTTGTTAACAAGTGAGCCAACGTCAGAGGGCCGTTATGTGGCCCTCTAAACACCTGTTGAAGGAGCAGTGCTCCAAAGGCTAGTGCCTCCAGATGCACCTGTTGGACTTCCACCTTATGTTGTGTTGTTTTTATCATTATTCTATTAAGTCTACAAGGACGTTGCTTAAGTGGAACAGCACTTCATCATTTTCCTACATCATGCATAATTCGATTATTACTTCCCCGTTTATTCAAATATATTTCCCCATGCGATACTACTAACTGTTTCTGGTCATGTTGATTTTCTACTGGAAGGTAATGCAATAATTTAATACAATTTTGACAATATCCTCATTGAACAGTCTAATCTGAGGAATGTCCACTTGAGAATCCTCTGAATTGTGTTCTTCATTATGTGCTGTACGCAGTAACTTAGTCTCTTTTTTACTTTCCTGCCAAAATATATTTTGAGCATATTAACATGACGCACTCAATAAGATTACATTCTGCCTGGAGACCTTGTCAAATAGTTCACCTCACTCAATCTCCCTTCGACTTGATAAAGTCAATGAAACGTTGCTTTTAAGTTTCATTGGAAGCAATATTAACACCTTATCTCTGACAGTACAATTGTGAGTTTTTGATTTTTTTCTGCTTCCTGTTTCATCTCATAATCTGATATTTTTAAACATCAGTGTTGTGAATTCCCCTACTCTATTTACCAATTCGCAAAAAAATGACACATAGTCCAGAGATGTGGTCTCTAAATTTTGTCTCAGCAATTTCTCCTTCACCAATTTTAGTGACTCTCTCACCTCGTGCCCAAAAACCTCATCCAAATGGACTGAATTTGATCGATCTATTTATTGCAGCTCTAATGACAAAAAGGACAAACAGAATTCCTTCATCGCCGTCATCTGGATTCTCTTCATAAAACACCCTTAACATGGTCGTTAATGTCTGATTCCAACTTTCTCGTGCTCCCTGCGATTCTGGATGATCGGCAGTTTATTTGATTTGTTTTATTCCTGAACTATTCATACGTTTCCTGAATAACTTTGATATAAATTTTGACGCTTGATCTGGTGTTAATTCTGCAGGTAGTCCCTATCTAGTCAAAAATTTGAGCAGCTCTCCTACAATACTTTAACCTGTATTATTGCTTAAAGAAATGGCCTCTGCAACTCTTGTAGACACATCTATGATTGTTAACAAATACTGATTCCTACATATTGATTGAGGCAGGGGTCCTACACAATCAATTAAGAGTCTTTTTAAAGGTTTCCCAAATGCAGGAGTGGTGCGGATTTTATTACTGCCTGTGGTTTTCCAATTACTTGACATGAATGATATATCTGATAAAATTCAATTACATTGTTACGCAGTCCAAGCCAGTAAAAATGTTTTTTGTCTTTTTTAGCTTGAGTTTCATAGCCTCTAATGACCACCTGCTCGTCATTTATGTTCTCCCAGCAACACCAACACTGTGACTTCATATGGCCTACTTTATTGCAGTGAAAACACCGGAGCTTTTAACTTTTCTTTCCACTTCATTGGTTTCCATTTTATCCTGTGGTAAGTTATCTTTATTATCTTCACCGTTATCGATCTTTCCCTCACTGAGAGAGGCTTTCTCTATTCCCCAAATTCTACCCCCCATGGATTGATATTGACTTTGGAAGCTCAATTTTGGTTTACGAACCAAGTAGTTATCATCAGACATTTCAGTACTCATCTTGCTAATTTAACTCTCTGATCTTCCACTTGAGTTCTCATTACCTCAGGAATTTTTGAACTCCTTCAAAATAATTGTCCCTCTAAGAGTGTCACATGTGTAATCTTTTTTAAATTCCCTTATTCACCAATCACAATTCCTTACTTTGATTCTTCCAAACTCAATGTGCATTTGACTACAGTCCCTCCTTCGACTTCTGCATTGCTATCTGTAGGATGCTGGCACAAGCTCTTATGCATTTACGATGGATTTCTTCATCTTCTCTTATGCCTCAGATATCTCCTCTGACAGTGATGTGAGTACCTCACGAACTCTACCTTCCAACTTTACTTTGATCAACAAAACCAATATGGTCACTTAATTGTTTAGTCACTTACTCAATTAAGTTGAAAACGTTTCTACATTCTTACCATCAAATTTAGCAATGCTTGTGTATATTTGAAGAGATCCTCAACATGACTTTGGCAACGATGAGGTTGTTCATCCGCTCCTCATTAAGCTGACCTCCTACTTTCACCTCCATCTCTTACAACGACTTTAGTAAGTGCCAATTTCTGAACTTTAATCACCTGCCATTGTATTCTAGCCATTTCCAAACATTCCATTGGCATTTGCATGAAATTTAGTGCCGAGCTATTGCTGTAATTACCTCTCCTTTTCTCACAGACAAATGCAAATCCAAAGAAAGACAATCAGGAATCATTTGCTAAAGCTTACAAACTTCCTGGTCTCCAGTATCTTGTGACTGCCCGAGGGAGAGCAAACGAGAGAAAAACTGAACTGGGAGAACTGGCCATTTACCAGCCATTGTTAAACTAAGCTCAAGAGATTAAATTAAGCTCTTCTTAGACCGCTCAGCACCTCTGTCTTTAGAAACTCTCCTTAAATAAAGGACAAACTCACCTTGTTAAAGTAAAGCATCATCACAAATGTAATTTCTACTTTAAACAGATCTTTCCAGGGAGCAATAGAGACTTTTGATTCCTGTTTGAATACTGAATTAAAGGTTGTGTGGAATAGGGTTGATCAACTGAATGACCTGCATATGTTCCTATATTTGCACTTGTATCACATAGCTCTTAAATTTGTGTGAAGGAAAACAATTACTAAATAAGGACTCTCCTTTTTCAAATTGACAAAAGGATATTCCTTTCTCCTGAGGACAGTGCTGACTGTAAAATTCTCATTCCAGGAAGCAGGACTGCCTGGCTTATGGAAAGTATTTGAGTTTGAGCTTCACGGGATGGACAAAGGAACCAGTGTTATTTAGAACAGTGGGATGTTCAACCACAATCAGATCAGCAATGATCTCTCAATAGTACAGCAGGTTCGAGGGACACAATAGCCAATTGCTGCTCTTAACGTGTGTAGCTTTCTTAGCCAGTCCTTCGAGGCTGCTATTGCGCCCGAGGAAGGCGATTCAACCACCCAGAATAGTTACCCTCGAATAGAAGATTCATCTTCTCTAAAATGCAAAGCAGAGTCAGGATTACGTAATTGAGCACAGAATGAGCCCTTTAAAGCTTCAATACTAAGGTAGTAAAAAGTCGGGATAAATGTGTAAATGTAAGGTTTGAAAAGCTTTAATTGTTGGAGAGCCAAAGATATCAGTGTATCCGAATGATTTGGATGATGGTAGTGAATTTATAGGTGTTCAATTAACTCATGCATCAAGATGGTCATTCAATAAGTTGTCAAGTGGAGTATGAGACTCTCCAGTGGGACATAGGCAGGGGAAGTGAGTGAACAAGCATTCGTCAGAAACAGTAGCACTGCATATGTTATGGGAACTAGCATATTATGGCACAAAGGATAAAACAACAGGAAAAGATTGAAATGGAGAACTTGGTGATCCAGAGAGATTTGTCTGTCCTCGTTGATGAATCTCAAAAGACGTTATCATGCAGATAGAGGAAGTGCCAGAAGATAATGAAACGATGCTTTGTTTCTGCAAAAGCTTTGAACTTTCAAACAGTCATTTTCTTCGTGCATTGCAGTTTGATCTCCGTAACTGTAGTAATTCCCAGGGATATCGACCTTCACTCATTCCTGGAATGAAGAGTTTATGATATCAAAGTTTAGTTGGTGAGATCTGAGAATGAGCGGTGATTTTATTGAATCATATAAGACCTTCAGCAGTGTGTTTTGTGTGTATATCCAATGGATACTTCTGCTTGTGAAGGAAACTCAATTTGGGGAAATAGTCATTGAATAAGATCTTTTCATTTTAACATATTATAAAAATATGAATCATAAAAATAAAATCTCTTGACCGACATAATAATAAGTAGCACTGCTAAAGATGGCAGATGTTTCAGTCTGGAAACATTCAGAGAGAGTTCATGACATTCAGTCTGGGTTTGGGGTAAAACTATTGCATGTTGGAACTCAGAGAAGGAGAGAATTTATGCTACCTGTGAAGCATGAGCTCACAGCCCTCTGTCTCTCTATACAGCAGCATGGAGAAGCTGAGAAACCCAACGTCATCTTTCCCACTTGTGGTGAGTTTCTGTGGGGTATGCGTTGTCAGAAAAAAACCTGGCAGCTGAAGCAAAGGTCATTCAGCCAAATACATATGGTCAAGGACTGGAGTCCAGCACCAGCAGCCTGTGTGAGCAGAACCGCATCGCAACACTATCTAGTATTATCTGTTATTTCGTCTTGGTCATGAGTTTAACTATCATTTGTTCGAAGTGTTTCAAAGTAAAAAAAGTGTGGCACTGGAAGAGCACAGCAAGTCAGGCAGTATTCGAGGAGCAGCAGAGTCGAAATTTCGGTCAGAAGCCCTTCATCAGGCATTCATGATGAGGAGCTTATGCCTGAAGCGTTGATCCTCCTGATCCTGGGATGCTGCCTGACCTGCTGTGTTTTTCCAGCGCCACACTTTTTGACTCTGATCTCCAGCATCTGCAGTCCTCACTTATTCCTCCAAAGTGTTTCAAAGATAACACTCTGAAGAGCTTTACATTTCCTCATTGTAGCTTTGTTTGGGGAGTTTTAGCTTGAAAATAACGACAATGTTTTTACTTAATATGTAAACTTGGCAAACTTGTTAACGCTGAACTAGATAAAGTCTGAGACCTGTATTTATTTTTAATGTTACCAACGCAGTTATATTTTAAATGGTAGTGATTGGTGGAGATATGTGACAAGAAGTGAAACAGCGATCCCTCTGAATTCAAACATGGAATCATCAAGACTGGGTGGAAAAATCCAGCATTAATCAGTTTAAACGTGCTCCCCTATCCAATACGATTATATTATCAATACCAAAAGCATATTCCCACATTCTTTCCTTTTTAATTGATTACCATGAAGATCTATTTAAAAACAAACTGCTTCATGCTTTAATGTGAACAGTGTCTTGGCTTTTCTCATCTCACTCATAAATACTTTTCCCATCTGACCCAACATTAAAACATGTTTTAGACTCCCCAGACATTAAAAACATCCCGTTTGCACGTAATCTCTACAGTCATGGATTCAAATGATTATAGAATCCCATCAGCACAAAGACAGACCCTTTTGTGCAAACTGGTCTAAGCCGACCAAACCATCCATCTACGCTAACCTCATTTCCCTGCACATGGACCATATCCTCCTCAACCTTTCTTATTCAAGTATTAATTCAAATACCTTTCAATAGCTGTTAATATCCCTGCTCCAACCACGTCCACTGGCAACTCAATCCAAAATCGTACCATCGTATGAGTAAAGAGTTGCCCTGCAGGTTCCCTCTTATTCTTTCCCCTCGAACATTAAACTGATGCCCTCGAGTCCTCGTTTCCCCGAGAGTGGGAAAAGACTGAGTGCATTCACTCTATCCATGCCTCTTGTGAACGTAAAAACTTCTATAAGATCCCCTCTTAGTCTCCTCGGCAGTAAAGAGAAAAGTATTCACTTGTCCAACCTTTCCCTGTAGCTCAGACCGTTGGGACATTGGCAACATTCTTGTAAATTTCTTCGGCACGCTTTCCAGTTTAATAACATCCTTCCTATAGTTAGGTGACCAAAACTGAATACAAGACTCAAAGTGCAGTCTAATTAACGTACTGCACATCTGCAACATAATTTCCCAACTTCTGTACTTACTGCCCTGAATCATGAAGACCAGTGTGTCAAAAGCCTTCTTCACTACCCTGTCTAATTGTTACTCCACTTTCAGAGAAGAGTGCACCTGAACCCCCACTACAGTCCTTCACGTCCTATCATTCACCATGAAATTCCTATCTTGATTTGACTTTCCAATATGCAAGAACTCACACTTATCTGGATTAACTCCACTTGCCTTTTCTTGGCCGACTTCTCCAGCTGATCAAGTTCCTACTGCAATTTCTCATAACCTTCCTCACTGTGCATGATACCAACGATTTTAATGTCATCTGCAAACTTACTAACCATGTGTTGTGCACGCTCCTCCAAATCATTGATATAGGTAACAAACAGCAATGGGCCCAGCACCGACCCCTGAGGCATTCCACTAGTCACAGTCCTCCAGTATAAATGCATCCTTCTATTGTTACCATCTGCTCATCACCATCAAGCTAATTGGGTATTCAATTTGCCATATTGCCCTGGATTCCATGCGATCTTACCTTCCAGAGCAGCCTATCAAGGTGAAACTTATCAAAGGGCTTTCTGAAATCTATCCAGACTACCTCTACCACTCTGCCCTCATCAACATTCGTGGTTACTTCATCAAAGAACTCTATCAAATTTGTAAGGCTGATCTCCTACGTACAAAGTCATGCTGATTACTCTGAAACAAACCCTGTCTCTCCAAATGCATTTATGCCTTATCTCTCAGAATCTTCTCAGAAAACTAACCCAACACAAACATCAAGCTTATTGGTCTGTAGTTCCCAGGCTTTTCTCTGTTGTCTTTCTTGAATATTGTCACAACGTTCGCTACTCTCCAGTCTTTCGGGATCTCACCTGTAGCTAACAGTGTTGCAAATATATCTAGCCAAAGTTCTGCAATTTCTATTCGAGCCCCTTGCAGTGTTCTTGGATATATCTCGTCAGGACTAAGACATGTATCCAAATTCATGCACTCTAATACATCCCACATCTATTCTAATGTAATATAGAATGTCTAGGAGAAAGTGAGGACTGCAGATGCTTGAGATCAGAGCTGAAAATGTGTTGCTCGAAAAGCGCAGCAGGTTAGGCAGCATCCAAGGAGCAGGAGAATCGACGTTTCAGACATGAGCACCTCTTCTTGAAGAAGGGCTCATGTCCGAAACATCGATTCTCCTGCTCCTTGGATGCTGCCTGAGCTGCTGCACTTTTCCAGAAACACATTTTCAGCTAATATAGAATGTCCCCAAGTTTTCTCAAATACCTTCCCCAAGTTCCAAGGTATTCAAATGTTTCTCCACTGTAAACACAAAGGAGTAATATTCACTGACAACCTTACCCTGGTTCTGCACACACATTTCCTCTTTGGTCCTTAAGGTAACCCAATTCTCACTCTAGTTATTTTATTTCTTTAATATACTTAAAGAATCTCTTTGGATTCACCCTAACCTTCTCAGCCAAGACTATCTTGTTCCCCCATTCGCCCTCCTGATTTCTTTCTTCAGTAAACTCCTGCATCCCTTGTATACCTTCAGGGTTTCCTTTATTCCCTGCTGCCTATACCTGAATGATGCATCCCTCCTTTTTGTGGTCAAGATCTCAATTTCGCTTGTCATCCTGGGTTCCTTTTTCCTGCCAACGTTTCTGTTTATCCTCACAGGAACATTATAGACCTTGAACTCTAACTATCACACTTATAAAAGGCTTCCCACTTGTTGGAGATCAGTTTACCTGTAAACAAACTACTCCCATCAATCCCGAAAGATCGCGCCTAGTTCCATTAAAATTTGTCTTAGCCCACTTGATAAGTGAATCTATGGACCAGTATTATCACTCTCCTAAACTGTTGTGAAATTAACACAACCATGTTCACTGGTTCAAAAGTGCTCCCCCACTGTCACCTCAGTCACCTATCCTGCCCTATTTCACAAACATAGTTCATGTTTTCCCCTTTGTGTGCAGGACCCCTTATTAAATGCTTGAGGAAACATTCCTGAATGCACTGAGCAAATTCCACTCCATCTAATCCTCAACGCTCTGGCAGTCCCATTCTATGTTAGAAACATTTCAATCTCCTATGATTGCTCCTCTATTTTTCCTGCAAATCTGCCCAGTCTCCCTGCACAGTTGTTCCACTAATTCCCATTGACTATTTAGGGCCAATAGTACAACCTCAATAACGTTACCATTCCCTTCTTATTTCTTAGCTCCACCCGGTAAACTTCATTGGATGAATCTTCAGTTATTTCATGTCTGATTACTGCTGTAAAATATTACCAATTTCCCAAAATATTTACCACATGCTAATATAACTTTGATAGTAAAACTTAACAGTTTCCTGCACTGACGTTAGGCTGACTGTTCTGTCCATCACTGATTTACTTTCCTCTCTCTGTCATGTTAAACAGTAAGATTACATTTCCCACCATCTAATCTGCAGGAACTGCTCCAGATCCAATGGAATGATGGAAGAAGGCAACAATTGACCATGTATTTCCAGGGATCTGTGGACCTAAACAACCAGGAATGCAGGCCTAACATGTTAAGCAGTTTATGCTGAGCCAAAACCTTCATACCAAAAATCAGTCGAGTGAAGAAACCTATGCCCGGGAGTCAATCTTCTGTTTTTCATAGACAACAACAAACAGATCGTCCCGTGACTTGTTTTTTTATTCTTTATTTAAAATACGTTAGCTTTTTGATTTTTGGTGTGAGTGCACTCACATTGTGTTACAACGTTTGCTCACTTACTGAATCTGTACATCATGTCTCATCTTCGTTATGTTCTTAACATAGTTTGTTCTCTTGTGTATCAGCTTCTTCCTTGTGCAATGTAAGGGCATGTCATCCAAACTTTCAGCATCAATTTGGCTATTTTTCAAGTATACGAATACTAACTTATCCTTTGAGTAGGTGTTTCACAGCAGGCTGAAGAATAGGAAAAAACTCAAGTTGTCAGGGACAAGTTTTCAGCGTGGGTAAAGGATTAGCTGACTGGCAGTAGGCAGGGAGTAAGGATGAAGAGGTCTTTTTCATGGAAGGTAGTCGGTGATTAGGTGAGTTCTGCAGCAATCAGAGTTGAGACCACAACTATTCACGTTATACATTAACATTCTGGACAAAGGAACTGATGGGATTGTTGATAAGTTTGCAAATGTCAAATGGGCAGGTAGCTGCGAAAGTACTTGGACACATGAAGAGAATGGGTAAAAAATGGCAGGTAGAATAAAATGTTGGAACTTGTGAGGCAGCATCTTTGGTAGGAAGAATGGAAGGATAGACTGTTTTTAAAAAGGGGAAAGTCTTCTATAAAATAGAACATACAACATAGAATATAGAAAGGTACAGCACCAAGCAGGCTCTTGGGCCCACAATGTTATGCAGAAGATTAATCCTAATGTATAATAAAATAACCTTAACTACGCACCCCTCAATTCACTGCTGTCCATGTGCATGTCCAGTATTCACTTAAATGTCCCGAATGGTTCTTCTTCCACCATTACTGCTGACAACACATTCCATGCATTCAGAACTCTCTTTGTAAAGAACCTACCACTGATGACCCCTCGATACTCTTCACCTAATATCTTAAAACAATGACCCCCTCATGCCAGTCAATCCTGCTCTGGGGAAATGTCTCAGGCTATTGACTCTATCCATGCCTCTCATTGTCTGGTATACCTCGATTCAGATCTCCTCTCTTCCTCCTTCTCTCCAGAGAGAAACGTCCGAGCTTATTCAACTTTTCTTCATGAGGCAAACCCTCCAGTCCAGGCAGCATCCTGGTAAACCTTCTTTGCATCCTCTCCAAAGCATCTGTAGCTTTTCTATAGTAGGGCGACCAGAACAGGACACAATATTCCAAGCGTGGTCTCCACGATTTGAAGTGGACATTCCGGGAGTGATCCAGCTGGGCAAACCACTCAGCTTTAAGCAAAGCACAATTTTATCGAAATACTACAGCTGAAACACGAAGAAAACAGAATTTAGAATAACATCATTATGTGAAAACTCAAGCACCTCAGGAACGCAACTTAACCAATGAGCTGTTCCAATTCCCGTAACATCCCATAAACACACAATTTGGTGAAAGGTAAACGTAAACACAGAATCTTGCAGGCAGGAGAGATTTCTGAGATAAAATTCAGTCAGGGATCATCTGCTGAAGTATGGATTCTGTTTCAGCTGCAGCAGTTTCTGTGCCTGCTATCGGCAGCTTCTCTGTTCCAAATAAACCAAATCAGAACGAAAGCCTGAACTGGGAGAACTGGCCAGTCCTCTACCATGTTCAACTAGGCTCTTTCTGAGAAATGTTGACACCTCTGCCGTAACAACTTCTCATTTACAAAAAAAAACCGAAGGACAAAATAACCTTCTGAAAGTGGCAGCATTATTACACTGACCTGACAGTGTTTGATAGAGAACAGTGCAGATGGAGCTTTAACTTGTGTCAAAACCTTTCCTTTCCCTGTCCTGAATCTGTGTGATCGTGTTAGTGCAGAGTGGAAAAAGGCCCTCGGCCCAATAAGTCCACACCAACTCTCCAAAGCCTATCCCACCCAAACTCATTCCTCTACATTTATTCCGACTAACCCACAAATCCTTGAGAACTATAGGAAATTTAGCATGGCCAATTTTCCTACCTGCACATCTTTGGATTATGTGAAGAAACCCACGCAAACATGGGGAGAATGTGCAAAGTCCACACAGACAGTCGCCTGTAGCTGGAATCGAACCCAGTTCCCTGGTGCTGTGAGGCAGCAGTGGTAACCACTGAGCCACTGTGCCACCCATGTTGCCCATTTCCTGGCAGTGTCTTTTAGGGATATTGCAGGGTGATCTTAAATATTCAGCTAACTCCAGTCTATAACTAACCTTCAGTGTTCGATTGGGTTAGCACAGTGTGAATATCAATCTGTATTAGATGTTGTGATTACGCTGTTCTGGTGGCTCCTGATGTAGATCAGTTTATGTGGTGTTTTACTTTTTATCTTATCCTGTGCTGTACCTGTCCTGGGACTGTTGGAGTGGGGTCGATATGGAGTCTGATTAATCAATATTTAGTGGGAACATTACCCTGTTTCTAACCCCATGTTGTACCTATCCTTCATTGTTTGATGGAGGCAATGTCACGGGTGGCTTAAAGCATATCCAACACAATGCTGAATACGGCTGAGTAATACGAAAGGGCTAACATAGGTGTACATTTATTCTGTGTGTAAACCCATACTATCGCTGTCTTTGAGTGACGATGTGTCAGTGCAGTGTGAGAGTTATTTCACACCTAACCGTTTTGTTTACTGTCCCATTTATCTAGATGAGTGTAGCTTCATCTCTAATCCATTAACACTCGGTAGCAGCAATGTGTACTGTACACAAGATGTGCAGAAATTCACGCAGGATTCGAACGCTACAGCTTCACGCAGGATTCGAACACTACATCTTTCAAAATCAGGGACATCAGAAGGATAAGAGTAGCAGATAAATGGGAATACTAGCGCACTCATATTCTGTCCAAACTACTCCTAGTTTAGCAATACGTCACTGTTTATTTCGTGTTATTGTTTCGAGATCTTCCCTCATTATGTCTCCCTAAACATGCAGACGACAACAGTTTAAGAAAGCAATTCACCAACACCTTTTCAAGGGAAACGAGAGAATGGACAATGAATACTGACGTAATCAGCAACAGAATGAACTAAAATTAAACATATTGTCCAAGCATGACCAATATTGGCCAGGGAGATGAGAGTTTGTACGCGCAGGTTGGTTGGGTCCAGTCAGTACCTTGCTTGCTGTGAACAGCTGATGCTGGGGTCAGGGTATGCTATTTGAAACAATACGTCAATATTTCAGAGTCAAGGCCTACATACCGAGCATCACACAGACATTGACATTCACACACCAAATTACTGACTTGCGAGATAAAAGCAGCAAATATATACTCGTATCGACTGTAGAACATTTGGACACAGTTAAATTATTGTCCCAAAAATGTTAGTGTTTGTATATTAGCACAAATACTCATACAAGTAAAAATACTTGTACATTTTTAAAGTCCTTATGCTTAATCATTTGATCTTGGGCGCATGATTTGAAAGTTCCTTATTGTGATTTGTGCATTGTTTTGATGATATTCCAGTTATAAATTTGAAAAAAACAAATGGGTGGGTTTGTACGAAGTGAGCAATCAAAGGCTTTACGAGCTTCAGTAATAAAATGTTGCTGTCAGTGGTTAAAGCAATGCCGAAAACATTTACATAGAAATTTCCATTTGTTTCCAAACCCAGCCAGTTGTTCTGTTCAATTTTATGGTGATAATATAATGAAAAGTGTGAACGAATCACAATGAGGTACTTTGTAATGCTCAGTCTGGTTACTGTTTGGATACTGACATTGTGGAGCTGACGTACACTCAATATCGTTTATGAGGGTTCAATATAAGACGCCATGTGCTGCAGGAGTCCATCACATTCATAACATCTTCAGGGGGATTGGGTTCAATGTGCAGAATTATAGAGCTTTGGTGACACACTCCAAGTCATCAGCAGAGATAAAGTTGCACGACATGGTTGTTGGCAGGTCATTTATACAAGTGCTGAAATGTATGTGGGCCAGCATCAAGTCCTATGATAGACCTTGGAACAGGCAGTCTTATGCACTCCCTTCTTGGTTCGGGCTGTTTTTGTTGTAAGGGATAGTGTGAATAACAGTCCAGCTCAAGTTTGGAAGCCCCCTGGACAAATTCGGCTGATGGTCGGTATTATGCAGATTGCAGTGGTGAGGTGTGATAACGCTCTTTCTGAATTCAGACTTTCTTTTAAAAAATGTCATGTGCAGGAAATTTGCTGACTGCATGATGGTAAAATCACTGATCTGAAAATGGTTACTACAGTCACTGAGTAGTACAATAATTAGGTGTGTACGCTGGTAATTTAAGTTTTGTTCACTTCAATTATTTGTAACGGAAAAGCAATGATGTTTGATTTATTTTCAAATATGTAAGACATAAAGTGACAGTAACTCTCTATGATACAAAATGTAAAAGTGACCGGCCGTATATTTCAAACAGACTAATCAAGCAACACTCAGATATTATCTGTAGAGCAGGATTCTGTGAACAGGACTATGTCTCCAGCAACATCACCATCCTCTCTGTCCCACTAACAGGAAACAGCCAGGCAGAGGAGGAAATATGTATACAATATTGGTATATATAGTCAATATAGTGCTCAGCATTAATGCTGGATCCTGTTGCTCTGTGGCAAGTTATGAGGGCATCAATAGAAGGGAAACATATAATTGACCACATCGTCACCGATCTGCCTGCTGCAGATGCACCTCTCCATTTCATATGTTGGTAAGAATGGTCACAAATCAGTCCTGAAAGTGAGGAGGGGCTATCTTAATTTTGTAGACCCTCCACCATTTTATGTAGCAATCTGTGCGCTGAATGGGACAGAATTTGAACAGATCGAGCAACTAACAACGAGGGGTCCATGAGGTGCAGTGGGCCATTAGCAGCAGCACAACTCATGCAGTCTGCAACCTCACAGCCCGGCATACGTCCCACTGTATACTAACCATCACGGCCCGACATACTTCCCACTGTATAATAACCATAACGGCTAAACATACCTCCGACTGTATAGTAATCATCAAGCCAGGGATCCCTTCCTGGGTCTGTGAAGAATGCAGAAGGACATGCTGGGCGCAGCACCAGCCAACACTAGAGATGAGTGGACAACCTAGAGAAAATCTGATTGCCTTCAACTACAAAGCAGAGCAACTTGCATGCTAAGAATCATAAGCAGCCAGTTATGGACGGAGCTCAGTGATACCAGAATCAATGGTATAGATGTATCTATAAGATCCTGCCACATTCAGTTATAAACGACTGTGGACAATGAATGAGACCATTGGAGGAGAGGGCTGCTCTCTAACAATGAAATCCCCAGTTATGCAAGACAGCAGCACATCAAGGAAAAAATAAAGCTGCTGTAACTGGAACAATCTTCAGCCAGAAGGGCTGACCAGATGATCCCTTTCAGCCTCCTTCAGTAGTCTCCAGCATCACATATCTCAATCTTCAGACAACTCAATTCACCCCACATAATGTCAACACATGGCTGGAGACACTGAAAACTGTGATTTAACACGAGTGATTGCCACATCTGTAACCAATCTGATTCATTCCAGCAAGAACAGAGGCCTTCCTAAAATATGATAAACTGCCCAAGTATGTCCTGTACATAAAAAGCAGGGCCCTTGTATTCCAGCCAGTTGCTGACCCATCGGTGCAGGGTCTTCCATGGAAATGTGAAGGAAGGTGTCAGCAATAATGGGATCCATCAGCAATAACCTGCTCAGTGTCATTCAGTTAATGTCCCATCAGGTTCACTCAGATCCGAGCCCATTGCACGCTCAGTTTAAAAGAGGAGAATTCCAAACGAGCAGTGAGCGTAATTACTGTTCACACTAAGGCACCATGTAACAGGATGTGACAATAAGATCCCGAGTATAATTATACTTACTCAAAATCTGGGGGAATTATTCTCCAGGTTGGAATTATCCCCAGCAACAATAATGCCTGTTGTCAGCGTGGTAATTCCCACCACAACAATAATGTACTCAGTGTGAGTAATTATCATCAGCAACAATGATGCCTGTTGTCAGTGTGAGTAATTCCCCCCACAACAATAATGCCTGTTGTCGGTGTGAGTAATTCCCCCCAGAACAATTATCTGGTTGTCAGTGTGAGTAATTATCACCAGCAACAATAAAATCTGTTGTCAGTGTGAGTAATTATCACCAGCAACAATAATGCCTGTTTTCAGTGTGAGTAATTCACCCACAAAAATAATGCCTGTTGTTAGTATGAGTAATGAACCCCAACAACAATAATGTCTGCAGTCAGTGTGAATAATTATCCTCAGCAACAATAATGCCTGTTGTCAGTGTGAGTAATTATCCCCAGCAACAATAATGTCTGTGGTCAGTGTGAGTAATTATCCCAACAACAAATATTCCTCTGTCCCTGTGAGTAATTATCAACAACAATAATGTTTGTTGTCAGTTTGAGTAATTATCACCAGCAACAATAAAATCTGTTGTCAGTGTGAGTAATTATCACCAGCAACAATAATGCCTGTTTTCAGTGTGAGTAATTCACCCACAAAAATAATTCCTGTTGTCAGTGTGAGTAATTATCACCGGCAACAATAATGCCTCTTGTCAGTGTGAGTAATTATCCCCAACAACAATAATGCCTGTTGTCAGTGTGAGTAATTATCCCCAACAACAATAATGCCTGTTGTCAGTGTGAGTAATTATCCCCAGCAACAATAGTGTCTGTGGTCAGTGTGAGTAATTATCCCAACAACAAATATTCCTCTGTCCCTGTGAGTAATTATCAACAACAATAATGTTTGTTGTCAGTTTGAGTAATTATCCCCAGCAAACATAATGCCTGCTGTCAGTGTGAGTACTTATCCCCAGCAACAATAATGCCTGTTGTCAGTGTGAGTAACTGGAACTCCAGGAGAGCTCTGCAGCAATTCCTCCGGAAAGAGAGTGTCCGAGGCTCAACCATTTCCAGCTGCTGCAATGACCTCTCTCCATCATAAGGTCAGACGGGGCAATGTTCACAGATGATGACATTCCTGAAAAAGGCCATGCTGAAATGTAACAAGACCTGGAAATTATCCAGGTTTAGTATGACAAACGGCAACTAATAATCACGCCACATAAATATTAGACAAAAAAGTAACAATAAAGATTCAAACCATTTTGACCTTCCATAACATTCCCATCACTGAGTCCCCAACACGATGTTTATTAGAATCCTGGGTGCTATCATTGCCCAGAATGTGCCCTGGACAGGCCCCATAAATAATACTGCCTTTAAGAGCAAGTCAGATGCTAGGAAATCTGCAGTGAGCAACTGACCTGCTGATTCCTCAAAGGCTGTGATGAATTACATCCCAGGAATAACACATTTAATTACTATCACTTCCATGACCATTTATCCACTCCATCACTGATGCTCAATAGTGGTGTTGTATACCATTTACAAGGTTCACCGCACCAAGCTTTGTTGGAGAGCAACTTTGAAACCGACTTTAATCTAGAAGAACTAAGGCAGTGGGTTCTTTGGAAAACCAGCTAACTGCAAGCTCACTCCTTCATACGGTCAGATGTAATGATATTTGCTCATGAGTTTATAATTCCTTACTCCTCAGATCACGAAATCAGTCTGAATGCTGCAAGACTTAGATAACAGTCAGGCTTGGGCTGACAAGTGGCAAATAACATTCGAGCCACACAAATGTCAGACAATAGCCATCATAAACCATCCCACCATCGCTATTCAACATTCAAAGACAGTACGATTGCTGAATCCATTGGCACTAACATTCTCAGGTTTATCTAAGACTATACAGCTGCTGTAGTTAGAGCATCAGGTCAGAAGTTAGGAAGCCTGCAGCGAGTAACTTTTTTTTCCTGCCTTGCCAAAGTCTGTCCAAGATCTCCAAGGTTCAAGTCAGGATTTGATGGAACAATCTCCACTTGTCTTATGAGTGCAGCTCCAACAGTACTCAGACAGGTTGACACGATTAAAGACTAAGCAGCCCACTTGATTGGTCCCCATCCACAATGACATCCTCCCTCCCCCAAAGACACTCAGCAACAGGTGTGAGTACCATCGCCCTCCTTCGACAGTACCATCCACACTCATTACCACTGCCACCAGGAAGGAAAAGGGCAACAGTGATCATAATTCATTTGATTTTAACTTAAGTATTGTAATGGACAAAGCAAGACTAAGTGTTGGAGTTTTCGTGTAACTCGGTCTAACTTTATTAAACTGAGAAGGGATTTCTTCAAGTGAACAGGAAACAATAACGAGAAGATGAGTCAGAAACAAAGCAGTGGCAGGTATTCTGAGGGGAGATTAAAGTGGTTCCCAGAAACTGTGATCTCACAGAATAAAATAGCGTCAGACTGCTAAATCCAGAGTTCTCTTGAAATCTAGGAACACACAGACAGAACAGGAAAGCCTACATAAGACAGTGGGAACTCAATACCCCAGAAAGCTGAGAGGAGTGCGGAATGTGGAGGGGTGAGGTCCAAAGCGAAATTAGGAAGCAAACAGTGTGTGTGAAATTATGCTGGCAAGACATATCAAACAATCTTTAGCAGATTTCTTTTCAAAACAGAGAAGGAAAAGTGAAATAACGAATATCAAAGGCAAACAATGGAAACCACATGTAGCTGTGGATGGTTTGTATATGGTTCTGAGTTTCAATTAAAGTTAAAACTGACCTCTTTTCCTGACCAAATTAGAGTTCCAGTCAAACCTTCCCAGCCTCATTCTTGCCCCATTGAAGGTTGCTCGCAGTCAACTAATGATTCTCAGTCTCAATTATTGCATATCATTCTCTACCATTTTCCTGAACTTTACGATAAAACGATCGCTGCACCCCAAAACGTTCCCCTACTGACACTGGATCCCACCTCTTTCCCAAGGACAAGGTCCAACAGTACATGCTCTCTTGGGCTGGACACATACTCCTGAAGTGAGCATCCTCCATGTAAGCCAGAAACACTCGCCCCTCATGACTCTTCACAACGAGTAACCCAGTCAATATCTGGAAATATTAAGTTTCTCAATATTAGTAGTCTGTAGTATTGTCATCGCTCTCAAATGCCCTTGCATATTTATTCTCTCTATCCTTTCCAATGGTTTCTGACCGGCAGACTGTACCTCACAATTTACTTGTATACTTTTTGTTCTGTATTTATCTCCAGTCAAATTCATTCTGTCCTTGGACAGATCCTCTTTCTCTTGGACTCTTTAACTAACGCTAATCTAAACCCATACTTCTACCTTCAACCTTTCCCTTCCCTTCTGTCATTTTGGAATCCTTCATACCCAGCAATATTTAACACCAAGTCCTGCCATTCCTTGAGCCAGCTCTGGGTGATCAACACATCAGATTACCACACAGCAATCTGCATCTGGAACTCCCCACACTTCGAGTCTTCATGTCCATGCAGAGTACCTCAGATTAAGGCTTTCTTTCTTACTCCATCTTCCACTGTTAAACATGTTGTTGTAAATTAGTACCAACTGCATCTCCCATTATTTTGAAAATCCTGGTACTCTCCTCTACAATTCCCTTTTGGATCATGAGCACACGCCAAGTTATTTTCAATCCCTCCCAAACACCCGTAAGAAATTCAGTCCCAGCTCTGTCACTTTAGCCCATCCAGCTTATACAGTTACTGCCTTCCCCAGAACCAGTCCCAATGTCCCAGGAATCTGAAGGCTTTCCTGCTGCACCATCATTCCAGTCACACTCTCATCTACCTAAAACTCCGAGTCCTGTTCTCACTTGCGCACGGCACTGGCAGTAACCCAGGGATTGCTACATTGGAGTTCCTGCTTCCTAACCATCCACCTTGCTCCCTAAATTCTGATTCCCAGACCACTTCACCCTTCCTACCCAGGTCATTACTACAAAAACGGACATGACCTTTGAATGCTCAGTGAACCCCAGATGAATGTCCTGCAGACACAGTGACATTCTTAACCCCACTATCCTGTAATTACAGACACACCGACACCTCTTCAATTTCCTGACATCCCTGTGATTGTTGCTCCTCCTTTCTTCTCCCTCCCCTCCTGTACAGTAAGGCTGCTTATGGTGCCACAGACATGGCTCTGACTGCCCTCCCCTGAGCAGTCAGTACCTTCATCAGCTTTCTAGCTTGGAAACTGATTTGGGAGGGAGACACCGGTATATTCCTGGATTCCGTGGCTGTTTCACTTCAATTGCTTGGGCGCCGATTCCCTTCCTTATTCCAAGCAGCCATGTGTCAGGATGATTTGTTCTGTGTGTGTGCGCTATCCCTCTAACTCTCAGCATCACAAAGTCTCTAGTCAGTGTCTGATCTCTATGACCCAGTGTTCATCTAGGACATGAGCAGGGGCTATGACTTCCCAATGCAACAGGAACCATTTTCCTTCTGACAAACATGTCTTGCCTTGTCGTAAAATGCAACATGCCTCGAGTAACTTAATTTATTACTTAGAATGAAGTTAACATCCGGGTAATAACAATATGGTTAAGTACCTTATTCCACTGTGGCTTATTGAGCTTAATTTATGCTACTGGCTCAGTACAATAAATTCACATACACCTCATATTTCTGAGTTCAATCCTTACTTTAGAAGTTGAAAAAATAAATTTGCTGACTAACAGCAATTAACTGATAGTCACTAATAACGGTTTATTATCAGCCAATGAACTTACAGCATTTTCTGTGATGGCTCTTACACTTCTTTCAACCTCAGTGCAGGCAGGTCCCAGCAGCAGAACCTTATCTCTGTGACTCCCAGGTACGTGTAATCCTCCAGCTCTCACTCCACTCTGCTCCCTCCCAGGGTCACCGTCTCTGTCACTCCCAGGTACGTGTAATCCTCCAGATCCCACTCCACTCTGCTCCCTCACAGGGTCACCGTCTCTGTGACTCCCAGATACGTGTAATCCTCCAGCTCCCACTCCACTCTGCTCCCTCACAGGTCACCGTCTCTGTGACTCCCAGATACGTGTAATCCTCCAGCTCCTACTCCACTCTGCTCCCTCACAGGGTCACCGTCTCTGTGACTCCCAGATACGTGTAATCCTCCAGCTCCCACTCCACTCTGCTCCCTCACAGGGTCACCGTCTCTGTGACTCCCAGGGACGTGTAATCCTCCAGCTCCACTCCACTCTGCTCCCTCACAGGGTCACCGTCTCTGTGACTCCCAGCTACGTGTAATCCTCCAGCTCCTACTCCACTCTGCTCCCTCACAGGGTCACCGTCTCTGAGACTCCCAGGTAAGTGTAATCCTCCAGCTCCCACTCCACTCTGCTCCCTCACAGGGTCACCGTCTCTGTGACTCCCAGAGACGTGTAATCCTCCAGCTCCCACTCCACTCTGCTCCCTCACAGGGTCACCATCTCGGTTACTCCCAGATACGTGTAATCCTCCAGCTCCCAGTCCAGTCTGCTCCCTCACAGGGTCACCGTCTCTGTGACTCCCAGGCATGATTATGCCAAGATCCTCAGTGCTGATTTATATTCTCCCAGGTGTGTGTCAGCCTCAAGCTCCTGCTCCAAGTTGCTCGCTCACATATTCACTCCCACTGTGACTCAATCCTGATTTCGAACCTCCTGATCTGCTGCTTCTCCAACTCCAAGTCCCAGTCAGCCTCGATCCTCGCTGCTGATGTATATTCTCCCGGTCTGTGCTGCTCTCTCTCGGGTTCCTTCCCTTTGTGACTCCCAGGTAATGGTCGGCCTCAAGCCTCAGCTGAGATTTATAACATCGCATTCCGCACTGCTCTCTTACAGGATCGCCGTTGTGCCTGGAAGACAGCGAAAACGATGAGGATTAGACAGAGCAGAGGATGTTACAGTAACTGAGAGAACTGTATGGGATGGAACAGGTTATCTGGGGAGGTATGCAGACCTGCAGTGCCTAAAGCAGGTTACTGGAAGATACAGCGAGAGTTGCAAGCGCTGAAGACAGCAAAGGAAATAGAGAGACAATGGCTTATTCATGATGCAATTTTGTAGAGTCTAAAGGGCTTTTTCTGAGCTGCTTACAGAGATGCATAGACTTTAACAAATGCAAATTGAGAGCCAGCGAGTGTTGTATGGTACTGGAAACTGTTGGATGTTACAGAGTTCGAAGACGTTCAGTAACTGGGTGGAATAGAAACTTTTGGAGCTCTGATGGTATTCTAGAACCCTCAGGACATGAGGAGGTGCAGAGAATGGGAGCATTCCAACTAGTGGGATTGTAGGAACTGGAAGTCCTGAGATGAATAAGAAGGAAGAAAAGTACCAATTTAGCACACGCAACCATTGTCATTATAGAGATTTAAGGAAGGAAACCTGTGCTGTCATTGATTACTATTATATGGAGAGTTACAGAAGCTGAAGGGACTACCAATTTAAAAAAGGAGTGATTTTACGTGATTAGAATTTAAGCAAGATTAAATACATTTTAGTGATCTCTAGCACAGATGGGAATGGAGGAGGTGAGATATTGCGAGCAACTATAAGAGTTATAAGTCGGGGAGGATGTCAGATACAAAAGGGAGAGCTGCATTGTCTGTGTGCAGTTACACACATGAGGAGTATTGTAGCGCGTGCTGGAGAGGACACACATAACAACAGTTCCAACGGCTGGTGCAGTTGCGCAGGAATGCAGCTCACTATCACCTTCTCAGGGACAACACCAAATAAACAATAAATGCTGGCTCAGCCATCAATGCTCATGTTCAGGAATGAATGTGTAAAATATCTACAAGTAGCACTGAGGTCACTCAGGAAGGCACTTTCAGCAGCCCTTCACAAACCCGTAACCACTATGCCCTGGAAGAACAGGAGCTCCCGGTGCACGAGAACACCAGCATTTTCAAGGTGCCCTCCAAGACACGCTCCATCCTCCCAGCACTGTGTCTGTCCCTACACGCAAAAGACTGCAGTGGGTCAGGAAGGCAGCTTCCCCAGGGAATTACAGATGGGAAAGTAATGGAAAAACTCTGCTGGTTACAGCCAGACAGAAAAATAAATCCAGCAGTGTGTGTGAAATGAAATTTCCATTTCAGAACAACATGCTGAACATGGATAGAAGATTTGTCTGATGGGCACAAGACAGAGAGTGTGAAGAAAGGGGTCTTTTTCACGATGGGAACTGGTGATTAGGGGAGCTCCGCAGGGGTCAGTGTTAGGATGACACTCTACATGTTATACATTAAGAGTCTGGACAAAGGATGTGAAAGGGTACGAGAAATGGGTTTCCAAGAAAGATCCCAGGGATGAAATTCGTGTCATATGAGGAGCAGGTGAAGTCTCTGGGTCTGCACTTGATGAAGTTTCAGAGGCCCTGGCAGAATCTCATTCAAACTTACAGAATACTGAGGGGCCTGGATGGTGTGAACGTGGGCAAGATGTTTCCACGATCAGGCGAGACTCGGGGCCAAGGGCCCAGCTTCAGACTGAAGGGATGACCATTTAGAATGGAAATGTGGAGGAATTTATTCAGCCAGAGGGTGATAGATCTGTGGAACTTACTGCCTCGGGGGTATGTGGAGGCGAGTAATTCAGTGCATTTAACTCAGAGATAGATAGGTTCTTGGTGAGTAAGGAGATCACCAGGGTTACAGGGAGTAGGCGAGAGAATGAGGTTCAGAGACAATTCAGACAGAATCGAATGGTGTCACAGACACGATGGACCGAATGACCTAGTTCCACCCTATATATGATGGTGTTATGGACGGTCCTCATTCCATGGGTTTCTAAGTGTGCAGTTTTCATTTCTGGCTTATCGTTTACAATACATTCAAGCACTTTCCTGATCATTACGGTCACCTCTTGGTTTCAGAATGACTGCAGAAAGCTACACCACAGAGTAACTTGGGAATCCTTGTGCATAAATCTCATAAAGGTGTTATACAAGGCCAGCAGGACATAGAGAAGGCAAATGGAATGCTGGGATAGACTCCAAAGGGAATGGAGAATTTTAAAAAAAGGGAAGGTTTGGAACAACTACAGAGGACTCCAGTAAACCCACACTGAGAATACTGTGAACAGGTTTGGTCCCCTATCTAGGGGGAAAATGTTCTTGCGTTGAAGGCAGTCCTGATAAGATTTAACAGACCGATCCTCAGAATTGAGCGATATTGATGGGAAAAGATTGAGAAGTTTGAATGTGATCTCATTAGCATTTAGAAAATGAGGCAAATTTATTGATAACCGAAGATTCCTCTGTTCTTGCAAGTTTGGTTTCTGATATGTTGGTTCCCCTGACCGAGGATCTGTAACCGGAGATAAAGGGGAATGCAGGCACGAGGTAACCTTAAGAAAAATGCTGGGTTGTAGAGGCTGGAGGAAGTTACAGAGTTCGGTGGTTCGAAATCACTGTTGGTGGCTAGAGATCAGATAGGTTGTCGGGCTGAAATATGTCACTTAGAGGTACAGGAAAATCAGTCCAGAAGGAGTTACATTGATCGGGAGGAATATAGGTTCTAGAGATGACACAGATAAGGGCGGCAGTTGGAGATAAAGGAGATACAGAAACTGGGAGGGATGTGGGGACTTGAGATTACATAGATTGGGTGGTAGTTGGATCTGCAGGATTTTATAGAGAAAGGGAGGATTAGACGGACTAGAGATTACACAGATTGGGGTGGTAGTTGGAGCTACAGACATTTATAGAGAAAGCGAGGATTGTACTGACGGGAGATTACACAGATAGGGGTGGTAGTTGGAGCTACAGGAGTTTATAGAGAGAGGGAGGATTGGAGGGGCTGGAGATTACACAGATTTGGGAGGTAGTTGGAGCTACAGGAGTTTATAGAGAAAGGGAGGATTGGAGGGACTGGAGATTGCAGAGATTGGAGTGGTAGTTGGAGCTGCAGGATATTACAGTGAAAAGAAGCTTGGACTGACGGGAGATAACACAGATATGGATGGTAGTTGGAGCTGTAGGACTTACAGAAATGGGGACAATTGTAGGGACTGGAGAGGACACGGGTAGGGATGGTAGTTGGAGCTGCAGGAGTTTATAGAGATGGCAGGACTGTTGGTACTGGGGACTACATTGACATGGACAATAGTTGGAGCTGCAGGAGTGAGTGAGATTTGGAGGGCTGAAGGGGCTGGATCAGTTCACACAGCAAGAGAGAATTGTCGCGATTGGAGGGGCCAGAGATGATGATGGTTATAGGGCTGCAGGAGTTCAGAGAACTAGTGAGCGCTGTGTAGGTAGGTTTGAAGCATTCCCATCAGATACACAGAGATGTTGAGTGCTGTTCAGGAGTTGATTACAGAAATCGAGAGAGTTTCAGGTACTGGAAGATATGACAAAGACAGTAAGCTGTAGTATTTGAAGAGGTTACAGCATCCATATGCATTGAGAAGTTGGAGGCTGCTACAGGTGTTAAACATGCAGCAGGGGATCAATAACCTTGTATTGATTAGGATGATTGGAAGCTGTGGAGATAAAGAACGAGAATTGCTGGAACTGAAGAATATCACAGATGAGGAGTAACATATGTACTAGAGGTGTTAGAACATGAGATGTGCTGTATTCAATGGAGTCAGGGAAGATACACGGAGATCTGAAGGGACTACAGGTGATATAAAGGATAGTAAGGCTCCTCAGTGTCGGATGGGGGCAGTTTTCACAGACAGGGAGATTGTTTTTTGGGATGATGTTATTTACAGAGATTAAGAGTGCTGTATAGAATTGAGGAACGAACAGAGATATGGAAGGCTGTAGTTAATGAAGACATTTGTTGTTGTCGGATGCTGAGGTTCTGGAAATTATGTGGACCGGAAAGCTGGACAATCTGCCAGAGCTGACAGAGATAGGAACAGCAATAGAGCCGGAGACACTAACACAGAAAGGGAGTATTGCACACATTGGAGGGGGTTTCCGCTTTAGGGATGGTTGTAGGGGAGTGTAACATTTACACAGATAGCGGTGTAAGAGCTGGAGAATATTATGGAGATGATCAGACTAGAGGAACTTACATTGACAGAATGGGTGATAGCAACAGTAGGATGTTACAAAGATAGTGAGTCTTGTAGGAACTGGATTGGGAGAGTCACAGGCATTGGAGTGGGTTTTGCAGGGAGTGCTACAGGGACCTGAGAGGATTACGCAGATAGGGATGATTGTAAGATCTCCACATTATCATCGGCTTTCAGGAGTGGAAGAAGTTACACAGATAAGGAGGGATATTGGAGCTGTGGGAGTTCCCAGGGAACAGAATGTTTGGAGGGTTTGGGTCTGTTTATAGATAAAGCGGTTATGTTTAGTGACAGTAACATGGAACACAGAGGGCGAGTTTAGATTAGATGCCCCACAGCATGGAAACAAGCACTTCGGCCGAACAAGTCCACACCAACCGTCCGGAGCGTAACCCAACCCGACCCATCTCCCTGTGATTATTGCAACTAACACTACGGGCAATTTAGAATGGCCAATTCAACTGACCTGCATGTCTTTGGACTGTGGGCGGAAACCGGAGCATCCAGACGAAACCAACGCAGACATGGGGAGAATGTGCAAACTCCACACAGACAGTCACCCAACGCTGGAATCGAACCTGGATCACTGGCACTGTGAGGCATCATTGCTCACCACTGAGCCAACGTGCTGCCCCCAAATTGCAGAATTACACAAAGAGAGGATGTTTGAGGTGCTGAGAGAAATGTCGGGAGTGGAGGAGCAAACAGAGATGTGGAGTGCTGTTGCGGCTGAAAAGTGTCTGGAGGTGCTTATATAGATAAGGAGGTCGGTAGGGATCGGAGATAGTTACTGAGGTTGTGTGGTGGTATAGGCCAGGTGGCAAGAATGTGATCTGCCTGCAGAAGGTTATAGTCATGTCATGTTCTCTTGGGACTTGAGGAAGGTACATAGGTGGATATTTTGGTCTAGCCTGGAGGATTTTACAGAGATGGGGTTGACTGTAGGTATTGTGCAAAACGACAGAAATTGGGATCATTGTACTGAGTGCACGATGAGATTATTGAGATTTGGCATGTTGAGACTGGACCAATTTACAAATAGGGAGAGATGTCAACATTGGAGTAGTTTTCAAATATACACCAGGATTCTGGGAGGAGTGGATGATACAGTAATAGGAAATTTTGGGAATTACAAGCATTAAAAATGCTGGCGTAGATGAGTTGGGCCGAAAGGTATGTTTCCTTGCTGTATGACACTATCACATGACAAGAGACAGTGTGAGAGAGGGAGGAGAGAACAGAAAGATCCCAGTTTTCAATACAAAATCCTTGAGCGAGGCCTGCTTCCCATCTGTTGTCCTGATCCTCACTATGACAGCACAGGCATGGATGAATAAATGTGTACTCCCGATGCTGTTTCGGGAAGGCTCAGTACAGTAGATCTGAAAGTCATCCTCTCACAAGAGGGTGGGAATTGAGCCTGGGACCATCATGCTCTGTGTTCACCCTTCAACACAGTACCTATGTCATGTTATCTGAACCAAAGTTCCATCCCTTAAATGTTCTCTGCTCTGTTCACTGTGAGTGCTCCTATCTCGCTGCAGGATTTATTGAAGGCTCTCACTCTCCGTCGCTCTGGCTGACCAACCGTCTTCAATATGGTGATAGACGAGACAGGAGTTGGGAATTCTGCTGAGTCAGGAATATCCTGAGTACCTACATGAGGAAGAGAAATAGACAGAATGGTAAATCAGACTGATGTAGTGAGGGTAACACATGGAGAATGACACTGAGTCCCACAGAGATCTGGAATATCCCAGTCTCCATCCCTGGCCTGTGCTGCTGCTTGTCTCTGGAGTGGAGAATTCTGTTGTCTCAGGATCTGGAGTAGCTGCAAAAGGTGCAGTCACCGGCAGCAATTAGACCCTCACAGTGACAGATACCACATGGAGAGATACTGAGTGATAGCACCAGAGTGCCGGAAGGTATCAGGATCAAACCACGGTCAAGATGAAGGGGTTTGATGCATGCTGCCAAGGGATCAATACTCAGGGCTGAGTGAGCTATCAGTGGGCCAGGCGATGGACTAGAGTTACTCTCACTAGCCTGTTCATCCAGAATTTAATGGTGGTGTCAGGGAAACCCATCTGACTGCTTAATATCGTATAAAGAAGGAAATCTGTCTTAAGCAGACGCTCTGGCCTACATATGAATCCAGACCTAGAGCAATGGGATTGACTCTCAACTGCCCTCTGAAATGGTCTGGCAAGCCACTCAGCTCTCGGGTAACTGGAAGTGGGCATGAAATGCTGACCAGCCAGAGACAGCAAAATCCTATGAGTGCACTAAAAACAACACTGCTGAAACCAGTGTCCTGGTTAATCATGTCGGTAGGTTTATGGACAGGGCTTTAAACTGGCAGAGAGGATGCAGCAACAGGGTTCAGGTGAAATGAGCCTTCCAAATGCAAAGAGAAAATGTGAAGCCTTGGAACAGCATGGGAACGTGGCTGAAGACAAGCAGAAAGGAACAGGAAGAGAGAGAGTTTAACTAAAACTGTACACCAGCAAATCGGTTTGTGACAGAACATTATGGGAAAGAGTAAATAATAATGTTTTTATTTGGAATTGCCAAAATTTCTGCAACAAGGTAATAGACTTGTGACACAGAGATAAATGAGATTTGGTCAGCAGAGAGACGTAATTACAGGGTGAACAAAGGTGGAGCATAAATATTCAACGGTAAACAACCTTACAGGATCTCAGGCAGAATGCAAAAGCAAGATGGGAACCCTGACAGTAATGGCAACAAAGGCATTACAGAGAAAGCATTTGGCATCAGATTATGCAGCTGAATCATCCTGAATGCAAATTCTGGCTGCTACTACGTGTCAAACAAAATAGGCAGGATAACAGTTTTTACACTGCTGACAGTATTGCTCATCCCTGATTTAAACAGGAAGTCATTTGAATTTGTAGCAAAGGTGGCGTGATAATTTTGGGAGACGTCAACCTTTGTATAATCTTGGACAGACACATTGGCAAGAGTGATATTATCCAAGATCCTCTTTGAATGTTTTAGTCAGAGTATCTTTGAATAACACATTGTGAAACTGGCTAGGGATGTACCTATCTCAGGTCGACCGTTGGGTGATGAATCTGAGTGAAGGAGCAATATCACACCGAGATTCTCCAGGAAATTATCCTGGAATTCAAAGAGATTATGACATTTTAAAGTGACCATAAAGCACATCCGAACATCAGTAACAAAGCCAATTACATGATTTTGAGAGAGAACTGACAAAAATAAACAGGGTAAACAGACTGAAATGCCAGGCTGTAAAGGAACTGTGGAAAACATTTACAGCCAGGGTGTCCTAGAGACGTACAGCTCTTAAACAGACCCTTCAGTCCAACTGGTCCACGCAGACCAGCTATCCTTTCCTAAACCTGTCCCATCTGCCAGCACTTGGCCCATATCCCACTAAACCCTTTTTATTCATTTACCAATACAGATGCCGTTTGAATGCTGCAATTGTACCAGCTTCCACCACTTCCTCTGGCAGTACATTCCATACATTCACCACACTGCGTGAAAACGATGCCCTTAGATCCCTTTTAAATCTATCATCTCTCACCCTAAACCTATGCCCTCTATCTTTGGTCTCCACCACCTCAGGGAAAAGACCTTATCTGTTTATCCTGTCCATGCCGCTCATGATTTTATAAACCTCAAGAATGTCACACCTTAGCCTCTGACGCTCCAGGGCAAACATTCCCAGTCGTTTCAGCCTCTCCCTATAGATCATATCCTCCAACCCTGGCAACATCCTTGTGGATCTTTTCTGAACACTTTCAAGTTTCACAACATCTTTCCGATAGGAAGGAGACCAGAATTACACGCAACATTCCAACAGCGGCCTACCGAATGACCTGTACAGCTGTAAAATGACCCCCAAACTCTGATACTCAATGATCTGACCAACAAAGGAAAGCATACCTAACACCTTCTTCACTATCCTATCTACCTCTGACTCCACATTCAAGGAGCAATGCACCTACACTCCAAGGTCTCTTTGTTCAGCAACACTCCCTCTAACTTTGCCATTAAGTATATTAATCCTGCTAAGATTTGCTTTCACAAAATGCAGCACCTCGCATTTATCTGAATTAAACTCCATTTGTCACTCCTCAGCCCATTCGCCCATCTGATCAATATCCCATTGTACTCTGAGGTAACCTTATTCACTGTCCACTATATCTCAAATTTTGGTGTCATCTGCAAACTTATTAAAGGTACCTCCTACGTTCATTTATATAATGATGAAAAGTAGTGGACCCAGCACCGAACTTTGTGGCACATCATCGGCACAATAGAACAGTGCAGCATAGCAATAGGCCCTTCGGCCCACCACAATGCTATTCTCAACTCATCCCATCTGAATGTACATAGTCCATATCCCTCTATTCCCTGCCTGTTCATGTTTCTGTCGAGATGCCACTTCAAAACTTTACTCACATTTCTGTTTCAAGACCTCGCTTGGCAACTTTCACTCTCTGAAAAAAAAATCTTGCCTCACACACATCATTTAAACTTTCTCTTTCTCATCTTAAACCTCTGCGCTCTAGTATTTGAAACTTGCACATTGGAAAAGAGATTCTGACTATCCACATTATCTATCCTGTCCTAGCGTTATATCCCTGTACCTGATCGCCTGTCAGCCTCTGATACTCTCACAAAGCAATCCATCTTTGTTTAATTTCCTCTTAATCCTAACACATCTTTAAAAACACAATACTGGTAAAGTGCTGATAAACCCTTTTTGTACCCTCTCCAAATCCTCCAAATCCTTCCTATTTTGAGATGAGAACTGCACAAAGTACTCCAAATGTGGCCAAACAAACGTTTTATTCAATTACAACATCAGATGCAAACCACGATACCCAACGTTGTGGCCGATGAAGGCCAGAGTTATATTTGCTTTCTTTCCCATTTGAAACACTTCTGTTGCCATTTTCAGGATGTCACTGGCTAGCACCAAAATCATAATAGAAACGTCAAAGATTTTAGTCTGCCGGGAGGTTAAACAAATGTTGATCCCTGTTCCGTTATGAGAACTTGGGAAGCTGACAAAGTGTGACATCAAACAAGCGATCAAGGAAGTGGGTTTCAAGGCGCATTTTGTGACATAAAACAAAGTTTGTATCACAAAACTGATTTGAACGAATTTGTTCTGCTCGAGGTCATCATCTTTTGTCAGACTAAAAACGACTCAGAATTTAGTTCTTCTATAACTCAGTGGTTCGAGGCTGGTTTTGTACCTCCATTCTCACGGCAGCCTTGCTGAATTTCCTTACAACTTTGCAACAAGCATCCGAAGGTGCGTTGTATGTGTTGTTTGGACTTATTTTTGAAGGAAAAGCTGAAAGTCATTTTCTTACGCAGACCAGGCCTCATCTGTTTCAGTTTGGAAGTCCACGTCCATGTTTTTCCTCTGAGGACCATGTGGATGTCAAGCTTCTGATGTGAAGAATGTCTTGGTTTGACAGGAAGAAAAACGTAACTCATTAGAGGCAATAAACTAACGGTGAAACAGTGGGGGACGAAAACTTACAGGGATGCGGCTGTGTGCTTCTGTTCCTTATGTAGAGACAGGAATGCGCTGGAATCCAAATTAAACCGGTCAGAGGCTGGAAGAGCACAGCTAGCCAGTCTGCCTCAGAGGTGGAGACATCTACGGTTTGCAGATACCAAATATTCACGATTGGGGCAGTCTTCGAAGGACAGCCTCCTGCCAGTTTACCCCTCTGCTTATGTCAACAGAATCGGGTTTTAAATCTAGTAATGAAGAAAGAAGAGGCCAAACGATTCAATTCCTCATTTTATGTTAGTTGGGATGTCCTGAGGCCTTTGTCACTGTCAAAAAATGTGTCTGTATAGTTCCATCTATGGGTTAAAATGAGGTTCAGTCCTCCCCCAGGTCATGAACAAATGTGACGGTATCTGACTTCAGTCTCTATCGCTGGTTCATTTGAAATTAAAACTTTGCATGGAAACTCTCATTGAGACAAACACTTCAGACGTCAGGCTAGATTAGAATACTTACAGTGTGGAAACAGGCCCTTCGGCCCAACACGTCCACACCGACCCGCCGAAGTGCAACCCACCCATACATTTACCCCCTTACGTAACACTACGGGCAATTTAGCTTGGTCAATTCACCTGACCCGCACATCTTTGGACTGTGGGAGTAAACCGGAGGACACAGAGGAAACCCACGCAGACACGGGGAGAACGTGCAAACTCCACGCAGTCTGTCGCCTGAGTCAGAAATTGAACCCGGGTCTCAGGCGCTGTGAGGCAACAGTGCTAACCACTGTGCCAACGTGCCGCCCATTACTGTGACTGTGGGCCAAGTAGTGGTAACTGAAAAGGAGAATGGATGGATGTTTGATGACTGGTACTGACATGTTGTATTATTCTGTGCTGTAAAAGCACGGTGTCACGAACATTCTTTTTCGATAGAAATGTCTCATCACAGGAAAAGAAATCTCTGCTGTTAAGAGAAGACACAATTGAAGTAGAGCATCTTTGACTGGAATCACATGACAAACGCGTCCGCATGTGCCTTGCAATATTGTACAGGGCCATAAGGTGGCTCACTGGTTATCAGTGCTGCCTCACAGCGCCAGAGATATGATTTGCCTGCAACTGGGTTGACTGTCAGTAAGATGCCTAGTTCAGGCGCAAATGAAGAGAGAAAGGGTAAGGAATTGTTCTGTGAGGGTTAATCCCTGGAGGATTGCTGTGCATTGGTTGCATTGAATAGCCAGTTTCTGAACTGTAGGCATTCTATGTTCCCTTAGTGTGTTGGTTTAGCAAATGTTCAGACCAGGGAGAAAAGTGAGGAAAAACTGTCACTTCCCAGTCAGGGATTGATCCATTACGCGACAACCAACGGATTCCCTTTTGCCTGAAATAGCTCCTATTTTCCCTACATTGGTAATGGCAGTACACAGCTTTAGACCGGGTTTTAATGTGTTGCATTGGACCCAGCATCCTTTCCCAACATGGACTATGCAGTGATATAAAGAGATAATAAAAGACATGGATGGCGATGACTGGAATGAAAAGACGTCAGGAAGAATGGACAGCGTTTACTTGGAAACAAAAAAATGGAAAGGAAGCCATCGATGTAGTGAGTGGTAATGCCATTTGAAAAGACAAGGCAAGGTTTCGTGGGTTGGTGGAAAAAACGAATAGATCATGTGGCGTGACACCAGGTAAAACTGAGTTGTGTCCGTATGGAAGGTTTCCAGGCGATGAGAATTTGGTGAGAGTAAACAGGAGGGAAATTCCTTCATTCAGATGGATCTATATCAAGACTTTAGAACTTCAAAACCAGCGATGAATGATAAAGAGAAGTTTGGAAAGTTATGCTTTTCCTTCTACAGCAGTTGAATTCGGAAATGATTACTTTTTTGCTGGAAAGATTATTGAGAAGCTGATCCTAATATATTTGCGAAGACGCGTGCAGACACGCAAGGAATGAATTTCACCGTGACAGGGAGTCTGGGCGGCCATGATGGGTACGCGTTACGTGCACACTCTGTAATTGGTTAAAGTTAATTGGAAAGAAACTTCATAACACCTGCAACTGAGTGCGACTAAGGACAGAATGTGCTGATTGTGAGGAAAGGTTCAGCAGCTTGTTCCACGTGACCTTCTATAAATTGTACAAAAAACTGAGCATGAAAGGGAAGCCGGTTAGCTCAGTCTGCTGCATAACTGGTTTATGATATAAAGTGAAACCAATAGTGTGGGATTAATTCTCGAAATGTCTCAGCATGCCCTCAGGATCATGATCGCCCAACTCAGCTAATACTTTCGACGATGGCGATAATCAAAGTGAAACTATGCTATCGTGAGTGGGAACTGACCTGCCAATGTAATGCACCTTTATCCTTTCATGTGTTGCATTGGAACATTTGGCTGCAATCACAGAGAAGGGAGTGAGTCCATATGCTGCTCACTCATCTCCCCCAAAATATCCATTAACAAGACGCGAAAAATATTCCTACTGCAATTCTGTAATCTTCACAGCAATACATAAAATATCGTTATCGTTTCGATTCCAGTTTTTGTGGTAACAGTCAAAATGTCCAATGAGATAAATCTAATATTTTGTGGATTGCTTTAATGGCCTGTGCGAGCTTGCAGAAAAATCAGTGGTATGAAAAGAGCTAAACATCCTTTCCAGAATTTAACACAGCGCAGGATCAGCGGTATGAAACACGTCATTTTTTGCAAAAATCACCTCTGTATCTCTATTGAGTGTTGGATATTCACTCAGGGAGTATTTATGGCTGGTCTTAAGTAACTGAGGCATTTCCCAAGGACAGAGCACTGCAAAAAAATCATATTTCTTTTCGAATAAATGCTGTTTTACTCAACGTTCTTTTGCAACTTTTAAATATATATGCACAGACATATACATGCATGCACACATACATTTATATCTGTGTGGATATATAAATATGCGCATATATGCGCGTGTGTGTGTGCATTCAGGACATTAGTAATGGATAGCCGGCCATTTCAATATTCTTCCTGTAGAATGTGAGAGCTTAGAGATTACAATAATGTCCCTGAAATGTGGTGAAAATGTGGCATCGAAAAATGTGGCGAAAATCGACTTTATTGATGCTGCGTACGTTTACTGTTGTGTCCTGAGTTGATCACCGGAAATATTATGTCGCCACTGGACTGGGGTTTTCCATCGATCGGCTTCACTTCGTCAGGGAATTCGATTCACTGAAATTTCACCAACTTCCTTTGGCATGTTCATATGACACATCGACCCACACTGCACACAACGACAACAATATTCAGCATACTGCACCCACGAGAACTTGGCATGGTTTTTATAAACAGTGAAAATTGAATAATGTTATGCAAGGGCAACGTGAATTCCAATTTAATTGCTGAAGACGCAAGAATCCAGAGTAAGAATTAAAATGTCAGAACTTCACGTTCATTACCTTGGCCAGAATTCCAGCCCAGCAAAGGGGAAATCTGCCCCTGAATCCCCTGAATCCATGCAATTGCTTGCTCCTGGTGTCTGCTTTGAAACCCATGCGAAGCAACATTCAGCCTGAAGGAGAACTTGTCAGATCCCTCCGCTGTCTGATCTAAAGCTGAAACAAGAGCTGTCTATTCCAGCTGGAAGGGAAGGGATGTGGAGGTGAAACCAAAATATTTCGTGGTGTTTAATTCATATTGTTATTATTACGATTGTTTAAAAATCTGGACCAGAAATGGCACAGACACAAAGGAGCCCATTGTTAATACTGATCTCGCCCCGCTCCATGATTCAATATCATCATGGCTGACACAACAATTATGTGTCTTTTTCCAGCCTATCCGCATCATCGTGTTGCATACTGACTAACAGATCTTTATTGATCTCTATCATAAATAGACATCGAAAATTTAAACTTGTGAGAGGAAAGTGTTCCGTTTTGAGACAGTTGGGTTTCTGCACGAATACTGTTGGTTTTGCAGATGAGCAGCCGAGTCTGCTCTGGCCACCTTCCAAACCATGAACTAGAATTCGACTCGGATGGGACTCGAATCCACAACCTTTGAATTACAATTTGAGCAGGGACATAGAAGTCCAATGCGCTATCTATTGCGCCACAGAGCCACGCCTATAGATCCCTTTGAACACACAAATATGTCTTTGAACCATTGCGTTCAGGACACCCATCTCGCATCTGTCTGCCCTGGTCACACTTATCCAGTACCTATTCCTTATCCACGTGTGCTCTGGCTCTTCAAGTGTTCGTCTACAGACTGCTGGAATGTTCTCATGACACATAGCTTTACCACATGCTCAGATAATGATTTCCAGATAAGCAACATTCTACTGTTGAAAGCATTCTCGCAAATTCTCCTCAAAACATCTTGTCTCCTGTATTTCATTTATGTCACTCTATTCCTTCCAAATATAGTCTGATCCCTCTCATACATATCTATCCTTTTCATAAAATGTTCATGTGAATAGGTTACTCAAAGAGCTTTCTCTGCTCTTCGATAAACATCCCCCAACCTAGCTCGTCTACCTTCACAATGGAAATGGTCCAGCCCTTGCCATTCCTGTCATCTCCTCTGAATATATCATCCTGCAATCAGAAGCTTCCAGCAATCTGGCGATAACAACGGACAAGCAAAGTTCCCTGAAGTAAAGCCAAAAGGTCTGAACAGAATCAGCAGCTAGTGTCCATATCTCATGAAAAGGAAAGTTAACATTTCGAGTCCAATGATCTCTCTTCGGAACTGATGGGATGGACGGGTGGGTGGAGAATGTGGAAGAGGGCGGACGGGTTCCAAAATGATTGAACTCGATGTTGGGACCTAAAGTTTGCATAGTCTGTCTGTAGAAAATGAGTTGCAGGTCTTCCAGCTTGTGTTATTCCTTGAAGGAGCACTGCAGCAAACCAGAGACCGGTATAGTGGCCTGGGAACACAGTGTCACGATTAGAGTGGGGCTGGAATTGTACAGTAGTTCAGGCAGCATCCGAGGAGCAGTAAAATCGACGTTTCGGGCAACAGTCCTTCATCAGGAATGCAGGCAAAGAGCCTGAGGGGTGGGAAAACAGTGTAATGTTGAAGTTACAGGAGACTGGAAGATCGGGACAGTTTTTGTTGATTCTGGAAAGAATGTAAGTGATCTCAATTTTGTCACCGACTCTGTTTTCCTCTCTCCATTGCAGAGAGATCACATTCTGAGCAGGAAATACAGTTGCCTCTATTAAATGAAGTGCAGACAAATCTCTGGAAGATGTGACTGGAAGCTTCCACAGTGAGGAGAGACATCAGAAACCAGCAGGAAATGTAGCTTACAACATAGAACGTTACAATGCAGTGCAGGCACTTCGGCCCTCGCTGTTGCAGCGACCTGTAAAAGTAATGTGATGTCCATTGTAATGGGAAATTAGCATTTATTTCGAAACCAATAAAAGCACAGGGAAACAAAGAAGTAAGAACCTGACTTTGCAGAGCCAAGTATTGTAGTTAGAAAGAAAAAAATGTAAAGTTAAACCGAACTGATAGCAGACTTACAAGCCAGTAAACTACCATATCACCAGTCAAGGAATGGGAAAAAAGCAACTCCGTATCTGGAAAGGAACTCGAATGTTTCAGGTCCCTGATATTGAGGTGTTGATAAGAAGAAGCGAATTCTATTATCAAGGGAAAATGTATTATATGTGGAAGGTACACCAGTTACCTTTTTGGTAGATACAGGGACAACATATTCAGTCCTTAGATCTAGGCAGTTGAGAGAGTCGACGCAATGGATGCATCAGGATTCGTGACACGAGAGAGATTATCCACACCCCTATCGTGTGAAACCAGTAATGGTGAAACATTCCAATTCTCATTTCATTTCTCGGAATTCTGCCCTTTAAATCTGATGGCTGTCGATCTCATAGTGAGACTGGGGTCGGATTTGTGCAGTACCCCGACAGGTTTGCAGGTAATACAAAAAGAAGATTTACCAGCGCAGGCTGTAAAATCCGACTCACGACCCCTGATGCTTGGCTATGAGTGATGATTACCCGGAGAGCCATAAGTTCAGTGAGGATTCGCTCGCCTAGGTAGCAAGTAAGCATGTTAATCCCATTAACACCGATTTACTTGCTGGAGATATGAGGCACTGCACAGCACTGGCCCTTAAGTAATCATATGAGAAGGATTGTTTTAGGAGATTGTTTGAACCAGGTCAGTTATTATTTTGCGAATTTTATTAGAACGATCACAGATGTGCAGTCAGTGTAAACTTATCCAAAATATCTGTGAGGCAAGTAGACCCTATCTTTTTGATGTGGAACGCTCCTTTCCTCAAGTACCATTGGTGAACACATCCAGTGACAGGTGGCAGGATTTGGGACCATGGGTACTACTGTCACAAAAAAAAAGCTTGTGTCTTCAGGGACGATGTGCATATCTGCTTCAATGCAGATATAAGGACATACATGGAGAAACTAAATGGGCTAACTCAGGCAGACAGGGCAGTCCAGTTAAACCCCGCAAAGGGGGTAGCCTGGCGTTGAGCTGTGGTAGATGTCTCGCACTCAAGATTAAGAATGTCCCTGCTTAGTGCAAGGCAAAAGGCAAACGTGATATGGGGTTCATACGAGGCTGCGAAACGAAAAGAATAATCCCGAAGTCTCAGTATCGTCCTTGCAGAACACAAGACTCGTTAAAACCCGAGGCTGGAAAAGGAATTACTCCAGTCTTTGAATCCATCCTGAAGGGTGGAGTGATAATCCCCTGTGGATGATCACCGGCAAGAGCCCCCATTCTTCCACTCAATAAGGCAAACATTCCAGGTGTATCGGGGAAATGGAGGTTTGTTCAAGACCAGCAGGTAGTCAATTATGCTGTTGTTCTGCCTGGACCAAATGTTCCTGATCCTAGTAATATATTAGCCCAAATTCCAAAGGACAGTAAATGGTTCTCTGCTTTGGATATAGCAAATGCCTTCTTTAGTGTAGCGGTACACCCAGAAAGTCAATTCTGGTTCATTCAAAGGCAAATCGTATACATTCAGTTGCATGGTCTCTTTCCAGTATGAACTCGCTTGTATTTCAGCAGATTGCCGGAATCAATTAATTATTTCAAATCACAGCGGACGAATGATCTCTCCTCTGTTTGAACTCACTGGTGCCTCAGCAGACAGAATGACTGAACGAATCCTTTCCCATTCTTAGAACAGACGAACGGCCTCTCTCCACTGAGTTCGCAGATGTAAACTGAGATCAAATGACGGCCTGAATGTATTCCCTCTGAGAATGCACTTGAATGGTTTCTCGTCAGCGTGAACACGTTGATGGTACAGCAGTTCGTGAGCCCTTTTAATGCCTTTTTCATACTCTGGGCCATTAAATGGTTTCTTGTCCGTGTGAACCCACTGGTGAGTCAGCAAGTTAGAGAACTGAGCAACTCCCTTTCCAGACTCAGAACAGTTGAATTGTTTTCCCCCGGTGTGGTTGCCCTGATGAATTTTCAGGGCAGACAAGTAATTGAATCGTCATCACATTTCCGCAGTTTCTCTCCAGCGTCCCTCCAATTATGCCTCGATATTTCAAATCGTGAATACTTTCACTCCACTGTGAATGTAGCTTTCTGCTTTCATTTTCAAAGGCCGGTAAGCTTCAGGCTACATGGAACAAAGCAACTCCTTCGAATTCTGAATTAATGCTTCGTTTCAGTTTCACAACAGCAAATCCTCATCTTCGATACCACTCAAATAAATCCAGAAATATCTCAGTAAGAGAGAATCCTCAGAACACCAAAGCATATGATTTTCATTCTCCATCGGATGTGGTTATTCCAGAACAGGTCAGCATTTATTGTTCATTCCTGATTTGACTGGGTAAGGTGATGATGAGCTTCCATCTTGAACCATCGTTTCTGTGTGCTGTCGGCAGATCTAAATTATAGGTAATTGGAATCCACAATTTTGACCCAGTGATTCTGGAGTAATGGCAATATATTTCCAGATCAGGATGGTCGGTGGGTTGTAGGTCTTTCCCATCTGTCTAGTGCCCTTTTCTTTTAGATGGATGAAGTTGTGAGTTTGTAATGTACTTTTGATGGAGCCTTGGTGAATATCTGCAGTACATCTAGTGGATGGTGCAGACTGCATTTGGTTATGGTGGGAATTGATGTTTGTCGATGTTTTATTAGTTATGAGTTGCTGCTCAATTCAGCTGCTCTGTTCTGGACGGGTTTGAGCTTTTCAATATTGTTAAACTGCAGTAAGGAATCCTCAAGAAGGTTAGGATTTAAATATCTCTTGCTACTCAGATGCAAACTGATCTGTTGTGTTTCTCCTGTACATTGTTTCTTTCACACTGCAATCATCCAGGCGAAAAGGAACTATCCCATCGTGTCTCATTCTGTATTGTAAAGTAGTAAACAATTGTTAGGGAAAGAAGAAAAGAAAGAGAAGAACATTTGGTCAATGAAGTGAATAACGCTCTGGTTCTGAGAGTGAATAGCTGTTAATGGAGACTGCCAGTGACAAATCATCGGCGGCGTGTAATCGCAGGCTATGTGTTATCCAGGCTTTAGGAGTCAAGAAAATCTCTGACTATGACCTGCTCTAATTTCCTAATTCCACCACCTCCAGCGAAATGCTATTACCAAACATACATCCCCCTCTCCGCCTTTGTCCGCCTTCCCCAGGAACCATTCCCTCTGGGGCATCGTGGTGCACTGCGCCTTCTCTCTCAACACCTCCCCCAACAGCTCCATGGAAGCTTTCCCTAAAATCACGGAATATGTGACACATACATTCATAGAACATGAGAACGAGGAGCAAGGCTTTGCCGCACAGGCCTTAAAGAATACTTCGCCATTCATTCAGCTCATGCCTGATCTTTCCATGGACACGCATCCACTTAAGCAAACTCTGCAGGTAATCTTTACTTCCTTTATTGTTCAAAACAAAAGCAGCCCGAGCTAAAAAAAAACATTGATTGATGTCTCATCAACTACATCGTTGGGCAAGCACGCCATCGAGGAACAACCCTCTGGTTGAAGAAATACCTTCTCAATTCAGTCCTATATCTCGTTCTAATCTAGAGGCTGTGCCCTCTTGCCCTAGTTTCATCTGCAAATGGAAGCATGCTCTCGAGTTCTATCTCACACATGACCTTCATAATCTTATACGTTTCCATAATATCCGGCCTCATTCTTCTGAATTTTCGAAATAAGCCTATTCCACATACTCTCCTGTCATCAGCGAACACCTTCAAATCTGGAATTCCATCTGCCAGAATATTGCCCCTGAACAGCACCTTGTCGAGGCCATTTTGAAAATCTAAGTACTTCAATTCACTGGGTCCCGTTGTACACCATGATCGTAATGCCATCATAGAATACGAAAAGGTTTTGCAGGAATGACCTGCTCTTCATTAATCCAGACTGCATCTGTCAAATTTATACGGAGAAGCCCCTCTATTTTTTCCTCGATTAAAGACTGAAGAAATTTATGCACTACAGATGTTAAACAAACTAGTCTATTATGTTGGAGAATGGGTCTGGGTGGGTTGCACTTTGGCGGTCAGTGTGGACTTGTTGGGACAAAGGGCCTGCTTCGATACTCTAAGTAATCTGATCTAATTCCTCATATTTTGTCTGCCTCACTTTTTAAACAGTGACGCCATATTTGTGTTTTCCAATCTGCTGGGACTGCCTAGAGACCAACGAATTTTGCAAAATTACCGCAAGCATATACCATTGCTTTTAGTACCCTGCGATGCATTCCATGCAGTCCTGGAGACGTAACCATCTTTTGCAATATTAGCTTCAACAATCCAACACTAGCTCTTTTGTTATAATGACTGTTCCCATGTCGTCACCAAACATGACCTCTTTGTCAATTACTCGCATGTTATTAATATCCTCCACTGTGAAGACCGACGCAAATGCCTGATCAATGTCACTGCTATTTCCGCATATCCCATAAGTGAATGTCCCTTCTCATCCACGAGAGGGTCAACGTTTACTTTTGCCTCTCTTTTTCATTTTATATTTTACTAGAATCTTCTGCTATCAATCTTTATATTCTGTGATATTTTTAATGCCATGTTCTTTCTTACACTTTCCTGCATTAAATTCCATTTGCCAACTCTCAGCCCAACTCTGCTGCATACCTGTGTCACTGTGTTATCTACAATATCTTTCAGCACTGTGTACAAATTTCCCGAACGTAGTGTCGTCCGCAAATTTACTAACCCATCCTTCTCCGCCCCCATCCAGCTCGTTTACAAAAAAATGACAAAAAGCAGTGAACCCAAAACAGATCGTTGCAGTACACCACAAGCAACAGAATTCCAGGATGAAGTTTTCCCAACGAGTAACACCCTCTGTCTTCTTTCAGCTGGCTAATTTCTGATACAAAGCACGACATCCCCCTCATTCCCATGCCTCAGTATTTTGTGAGTCACCTGCCGTGGCGAAATTTATCAAACGGCTAACTGAAACCCAAACGTGCATTACATAAACAGCTTTATCCTCATATATCTGTTTCGTGACCTGGCAAGTTTTGACACGAGTTGTAGCTCAGTTTTAGCTTCCCAGATGAAGATTTGCTCACTGAGCTGGAAGGCTCATTTCCAGACGTTTCGTTACCCTCCTGCTTAATATATTCAGTGTGCCTACGGGTGACGGACTGTTCATGAATTCTGCTTTCTATTTATATGCTTGCGGTTCTTTGGGTTGGTGATGTCATTTCCTGTAGTGATATAATTTCCTGTTCTGTTTTTCAGCGAGTTGTAGATGAAGTCTAAATCGATGTGATTTTGATGGATTTCTAGTTGGAATTCCATGCTTCTCGGAATAATCGTGTGTGTCTCTGTTTCACTTGTGTTCGGATGGATGCGTTGTCCAAGTCAAAGTAGTGTCTTTCCTGATCTGTGTGTAAAGATACCAGTGAGAGAGGGTCACGTCGTATTGTGGCTAGTTGGTGTTCATGTATCCTGGTGGCTCGTTTTCTGCCTATTTGTCCATATGCAAAAACTGATGTCATTTCCAAAATGCCATGCAAGAACTTGACAAATATTGCATTTGATAAACATTGCATTCGCCTGAGGCAACACATCCATCCGAGGACAAGCCAAACACCTACATGCAGGAGATTTAATCGAAGCATGGCATTCCAACCAGAACTCCATCAACAAACACTTCGAGTTCGACGCCATCAACTACCCCTTGAGAAAAAAAGAACTGGATATGACATCACCATCGGAAATGACATCACCAACCCAAAGAAAACCAAACATATCAAGAGAAAGCAGGAATCATGAACAGTGCTTCGCCTGGAGACCCACTGAAATTGTTACCGAGTAGGGTGACGAAACGTCTGGAAATGAACTTGCCAATTCAGTGAGCAAACTGACCTACAGTTCAATTACCAATTCACAGAGCTCGATAATGTTTGTAGGTGTCGTCCACCCATTCACAAAACCGGCTTGACTTGCCCTCATAAATTTATGCCAATCGAGATGATTACAAATCTTATCTCATGGAACTTTTCCAACACTTTACCCACAACCGAGGGAAGGGTCAATGGTCTATAATTTCCAGGGTTTTCTTTACTCCCTTTTTTGAATGAGAGAGCAATTTTTACTATCCTGTAGTGTTCTGGTACTCTAACTTTGGACAATAACAACATTAATATCGAAGTGGAAGAATCATAAATCTGATTCTTAGCTTCCCAGAAAGTCCTAGGATAAATACGATCTGGCCCAGGGGAATTTAGATATGTTCACATTTTCAGAGCTTATGACGCCTTGTCTTTGGGAACTTCAATCCTATTTCGTCTGGTAGCCAGTTTCTCAGCATTATCCTAGACAACATTTTGTTTTCCCGGTGCGAATCCTGACTAAAGACATTGCTTTCGCGCTTCCCCCATCGCTTCTGACTCCACGCACTACTTATCACGACTGTCCTTCATTGGCCATAGTTTATTCTATTCATTCTTTTAGCCCTCACATATCGATGGAAAGCTTTCGGATTTTCCCTTAATCTATCTGTCAACAAATTCTCTGTCCCCTCCTGGCTCGTCTTCAGTCTCTCCTCAGGTTTTTCCTATTTAACTTGTAACTCTCAATCTCCTTAACTGAGCATTCACGTCTCATGGGAACACAAGCCTTCTCAACAAGAGATTCAACTTCCTCAGTAATCTTGACTCCTGCGCTTGACAATTTCCTCCCCCTCTGACAGGTACATACTTATCAAAGACACACAGAACCTCCTCCTGGAATAAACTCCACATTTCCATTCTGCCCATTCCGTGCCGTTTCTTTGCCAACCTCTGAATGCGTAATCTTATCTAATCGCATTGCAATTTTCTTTCCCTCAGCAATAGCGCTTGCACTCCGATGTATACCTATCCCTATGAAAATCTAAAATAAACATAACTGAATTTTGGTAACTATCACCCAAGTGCTCACCTATTGCCAAATCTAACATCTTGTCGAGTTCATTACCCAGCACTAAATCTAATTTAACCTCTCCCCTTGTTGGCCTGTTCGATTACACATTATTTAAGGAATCTATCGCAGATACACTCAACACTATCCCCATCAAGGCTACCCTGACTGAGCTGCTTCGACCGATCGACATGTTGATTAAATTCTCACATGATAATTGCCATTCAATTTTTCATTTGTTATTTACGCCTTTGTTCACTGCCCTCCCCAATGTCATCTTAAAATTTGGAGGCGGATAGACTCAGACAAACAGTGACATTTTCTTCTTAGAAATTCTAATTTCCTCCCAAATTGATTCAAACTCATTCTCCATAGAAACTAAATCATCTGTTTGCATCGGTCTGAGGTTGTCCTTCAATATTTGAGTTACACCACCTTCCTTACCATCCTTTCTGTCCTTCCAAATTGTCTCATACCAGTTATTTTATACCTCCCAGTCTTGACTATGCTGTCTCCATGTCTCTGCAACGTGTATTAAATCGTATTCATTTGTGATGATTTATGCCGTTATATCTCCAACTTTCTTCCAAAAAGTACGAGCATTCAGGTATAGTACCTTTATGGTCGCATTCTTACTCATTGATTAAAAAACATCTACAATAATATCTTCCACGGTATCCTTGCTTCATGCTTCTCCTCCCTTGTCCATTTCTGACCTCCATGCTTAGCATACAAGTGCTCAAATACACCTTCCAGGTGAAGCAATACTTTCCCTACACTTCGCACAATCTAGTCTACAGCTCATATTGTGGTCGCCACTACCTTAGGAAACGAAGTGTTTTGCAGAATGCCAAGTTCTATCGCCAAAAGTGTCCCTGAGCTTCCAGTTCACTGCTCCTTTAGCACAGAACCATGTTCCGTAGCGAACGTCTTTATCTCAGTCTTACTGCAGTGTTGCACCATAGCTTAGCGCATGCTGAATAAGCAGCAGACCATTTTCTGCTTGAGGGCCCCACGACCCTCCAGATAAATTTCAGTCATTTTAGAGGCCTGAAGTTTCCCATGTGTTGGCCCCCGACGCACTCACCAGGCCTAGTCACACACTACCTTTGGTTAGTCATAAACAGTCTGTGAGCAGTTGTTAATGCTCCAAACAGATCATTATCAATTCCTATGCCCAACTGCCCGTCTCTCTCTTTCGGCTCTATCCCGACATCTCGTTTCCTCCTAATTACTGCACCCCCACATATCTTCTGCATATCGACCGAAGGTTTCCTGGAAATCATCAGTGCCAAGGATGGGGTCACTGGACCAAAAATGTTAACTTCGATTTCTCTTTTCAGCATCTTCTCGTCTTTCCCCTGAGGAGGCTGGATACTGTGCTTCTGCAATGACCCCCTGCGCAGAAGACAGAACTGTTTTCATCCTGAAAGTTTCTCTTGTTGATGAATCCCATTACAATGTTTGCCACTGGCATCGACTTCGTAGGTCAATGAAAATAGAAATCATGTGTTTGGGATTTGTGCCGCCGCTCTGTTCTGGATATGATAAACAACAAGAGAGCAACATGTCTGTCATATCAGATGTGAACAGATGGCAATCTGCACAGGGGTTGGAATTAAGTAAATGTTTTTCAGTTGGAGAAATTTCAAACCATTTCTCACTGTAATAGCCTGTGGCTATCAAAGCAAAATATTTTATAACCACGAATGCTGAATACAGCGTTTTCAAGCTAAAATATCTGAATGATCATCCTCCAGAGTTACAGTACAGTCGTGTCTGCAAATGGAATAACTGACTGAATCACTTTACTTGTTCAGCGAGCAAACAGTCCTCTTGTGGCAAGATATATGGGCAGAATGCAGGAGGAGGGATGGAAAGGTTCTTAAGCAGTTTGACATAGGGACTGAGGAAGTGTTCGTGGTTTTCCAGATTGAAGTGGGCATATTCCCAATTCAGGATAAACTTGTATCTTATGTTCCTCTCTGTGACAAGGGAGGAAATTGCAGGTGTTCTGAGCAATGGTTTACTTTCATCTTTGGGTTTGTAGTGGACTGGACTAACGCAAGATTGGGAGAGATAAACCAGAGAATCACACAGCAGTGAGTCTCACATCAATTGAAGGGAACCTTTTTGTGCAAACCTTGAAGGAAAGAGTTAACTGCCACTTCACCAGGCAAGGTTTCATCAGGGAGAGTCATCACGGTTTTGGTACAGAATGTCATACCTAACAGATTGGATTAAATACAATTTATTGGCAAGTGATCAGGTTTTTTTTTGAACGAGGGTGGTGAAGTTGATGTAATTTGTGTGGATTCCAACATAGCCTTCAACACGACACCACTCTGAAGATTGGTAGGAGGATGCAAGTGAAAAGGGATTTTAGGTTCCCTGGCAGTTGGATACAAACATAATTGGTGGTGGTAAGAGACACAGGATGGTGATAGAAGTCTGTTTCTTGTGACTGGAACTGGTACTCAGTGATGTAACACAAGGATGAATGCTGGGTCCCATGTCGTTTGTGAATGTGTGTAAAGAATGTAGAACAAGTTAGGAGGAAATGATAAGCAGAGTTGTCGATGATACGAATATTAGCAAAGTGGTTAATAGTGAGGAAGATCCTTTTAGGACGGAGGAGCACAGAAATGGATTTATCAAATGTCACACTCAGAAAGGCGACGTTGAAACTAACCATAAAAAACATGAGGTGATGCACATTGGAAGTAACACATCAACTGATTACACAATGATTGACAGGACACGAGGAAACCCACGGGAACAGAGAGACTTTGCATGTTGGTCAACATATCCGTGAAGGCAGCAGAACATAGTGACAATCACAACTTTATCAGTCAAGGAAAAATTTATAAAAGCAGATAAAGTGGTGCCACAAGGAGACAATGTGGTGAAGAAAGCACTTGGCACGCTTTTCGTTATTAGTCAGAAAGTCGATTATCCAAGTTGGAATGTCATGTTGTGGCGATATGGAGCATTGGTGAGATCACATTTAGAATACTGTTTACAATTATGGTCAACTTCTACAGGAAGGATTTTGTGAAAATTGAAACTGTGCACACATGATTTAAGGGATGTTGCGGGGAGCCGAGAGCTTCAGATAAACATGGAGATGGGGTCAGCAGGGGCTTTTTCGCTGGAATGTTCCAGCCAGTGTGTCACGTTCTCATCGTTTATGAAATCATGAGGGGCATGGATCGACAACTGGCCTAAATCATTTGCGCAATATGTTGAAGTTCAAAACTAGAGGGCACAGGTTTTAGGTGACAGGCACTGAGTCACACTAAACAACAGATAGAGAGTGACAGAATGATGGTTGATTTCCAACAGGCATTGGTTAAGCTCAGTCTTTGGTTTTAAAAATAAGCATTTTCTTCGTGAAAGCATTTTGGTAGATAAGTCGTGAATAGAACATTAGGGGTATTAAAATTGAGTGATGTACCATTGAATAAGTGAGTGGGTAAAATATTGTCCAATGAACTCTGAAATGGAGAATGCCGTATTTATAAGGAACAATCAATAAAGATCTTTTAAATTAAATGTGATATTGCAGGACTCTGAAATACACACCAAAATGGCTGTGCTGGGATATGAGTCTCATTGACTTTTCTGCAGGAGCATCAACTGTTTTGGAAGTCAAATTAATATTTTTCATCTGTTCAGCAATGGCGAAGCCAATATCTATTCCACCATTCCTCTCAGAACCTGACAGGGTGAGCATGCATTGCCTGATCGAAACATTCCGGTTCATGAAACTCGTTTTTCCTTTGAGTAACAGAATGTAGCAGTTATCAAACCGCAGATTTCTCTTTTCCTTTCCCAACTTTATATTCAAACATTCAGTTGCACTGAGAGAATGCAGAATTCTACAATTTTTTTTCCCTCAGTTAATCAGCCTCAGCAGTTTTCTGTTCTTTAGTGATCTGAATGACCTGATATTTATGGGGAAAAGAATGTTGCAGTTTTCCTCGCATGCGGCAGAAGAAACAAATGAGTGGCAACAGGTGCATCTTAAATTTCTAAAGCAGTTGAGTGGTGGTGGTGTCGAGTTAAAAGCGTGGATCTTGAAAAGTACCCCTAGTAAGGCAGCATCCATGGAATAGGAAAATCGATTTTCGAGCATAAGTTCTTCGCTAGTTATGTTCGAAGCATTGACATTCCTGGTCCTCAGATATTGCCTAACCACTGTGCTTTCTAGTGCTATCCTTCCTGACTACAATCTCTCGCATCTGCAATCCTCGCCTTCTACTTCGATGGGGGTAGTGTCAGATACTGTTCTTGAGATGTAACAACATGTTCGTAATGATAGTTTGGATATGCAGTTGGAAGCTCATCACTGATGCAAATCATTCTCTACCTCCCAATCTGCCAAGCACATGCAGGTCCTGCGCCTCCCTCGTTGACATTCTCTAAACACCTGACGCCTGAAAAAAGAAGGCCTCATCATCCACTTGGGACCTTGATGCCACATGGGATCACCAGTTTCCTCAATCACCCTTCGCTCACATTATTCTAGTTTCATGACTCCAACTCAGCATTGCCCTTATGTCCTGCACATCACCTTTACAACCTACCCGCTCCACCTCCTGTCAGAACTCGCATCTTATTTTCCACCTTTATCTGCTCATCACTTTCTCAGCTATCACGCCCCCAAATTCCCAAACCACCCATTTATCTCTCCGTCCCCACGGCCACAAACCTCATTCTTGATGAGGTGTTTATGTCCGAAACTGCAATTCTCCCGCTCCTCGCATGCTGTCTGAGCAACTGTGTTTTCCATCGCCACACTGTCGACTCTGAGTTCTGGCACCTGCAGTTCTCACTTTCTCCGCGGCGCAGTTTTGTGCAAAAGTCACATCATTGAAAAAGTGCAGTTTCTGTGGATTTCTAAGTTGATAATTTCATTTGCTCAATCGGCTCTAGATGGAGTATTGAGTGTCTTTCTGCAATTATCATTATGGCAGGGATGTGACAGCACTGGAAACTGTGCAGACCAGATTTACCAGGACATTGTCTGTTCGTAGAATTTCAGTTATGAAGATTATTTGGACAGACTGCGCTGTCACAAAGATGTTCTCTTTTAAAAAAAACAACGAGCTGTACTTTTCCTCAAGGATTATGTGTCTTGACGTTGTTTTTTATCAAAGGCATTGTAAATCAGTTCAGGCTCTGAATCAGATGAAGTGTTATAGTGATGTAATTCTTCACTGTGAGGCCTTTTTTTCTCTCCATCAACAGCTGAGGCTTGTGGCCAAAGACTCTATGTTTTAGAAATGAACTGTATAATCGTAAAAGAGTGGTCAATCTGGAATGCTGAATTCCAGTTTTTAGATCCTTCAGCAGCAGTGGTGCACTAATTAATAACTTCTCTCCTTCTGCCGTTCTAATTTTTAACCGTAAGATTCTGTTTCATTTTTACTGTGTTTAAGGTGCTTTTTTTCGGAATGTTGTGTACTTTCAGAACGACATAATTCAGTTTATTTTGGAAGGACTAAGTTCTGTGGGTATTCTATATATTTTTTTATTTTTCTATCCGTGATTTTGTGATTTTTTATAATTAGCTAATTGGGTAATTATCACTGTACACTTAACGAAAAAGAATAGAATGTTACGATCTGGGTTGTCTGCTTAATAACATTTTGAATGATTTAGCCTAGCTCATAACAAATTGGAAGATAGTTGATGGATTAAAAGAGCAACCGATATATGCCTGCGTCTTCATTTTGGGTGTTGATTTGGATTGTCGTGGACAGTTCTTGGGAAAGCATGTCTCATTTAGGTACAAAGGGTTGTTTGACTATTTACGATGAAAAGTTGGCATTTTTACAAAAAACTGATTCAGGCCAGGCTTCTGGAATAAGCAAAAATGCTGGGGTTGTATTTGCCTCTTTCTGTGAGAAAAGGAGAGGTCACTCCCCGCAGTAGCTCAGCATTTCACCCAGCTGGAAAATTCATGAGAATTCGCAGAGATGTTTAAATTTTAATTGAATATGAAGCAGCTTGAGTTAGACGCGAGAGATAAGGAAAAGAGACCAGATTTCAAACAGTTTCAGGTACGATTCGAAGAAGAGAGAGCACAAGAGCAGAGAGAAAGGGAGACAGAGATTGAACTTCAGAAATTGGCAATTACTAAAGGAATTCACATTAAAACGCTGGAGATAAATGCTGAAGATAAGATTACACTGGAAGAGCATATTTTTAAAACGACAAAGAGCAGCTGAAATGGCTGATTGTAATGAACTGATCCATAAAACAAGGATGGGCTTCCAGAATCATTTTACGCCTGCGGGAAAGAAATTGGGCAAAGAGAAATCCTCACGTGGAACGGGAAAGTTAAATCTCTGTGAAGATCATGAGGATAACTTATCACAGGATATATAGGAAAACCTTGAAGGGAACAAGATCTGAGGTTTTCATTGCAATAAAGTAGGCCACATGAAATCAGTATTGGAGAACTATGGAAAGCACTGTAAAATCAAATGCAGGAAAACAAAACAAGCCTGGATGTTTTGTTGGCATGGTAATAGAAAGCACAGTGGAGGCTGGAAAGCTTCATCAGAGTGCACAAACCGATCAGAGGTTGGTAAGGGGGAAGTGCCATGTGTGCTTGAAAAATATACCTGCAAAGTTAAAGGTTATTTACCTTGGCGAGGAGTAGCAAATAGACAGGTAACAGTATTTAGGGACACAGGATCGTCTCAGTCTGTGATGCAGAAGGATGGGGAAATATGTACTCCTGAAGAACTATGTGTACAGGAATTCATGGTGGGACGAAACATTGCTCAGTGATGTACAGTGAGGCTAGAGTGGGCAGAAAAGAGTGGGGAGTTTGTAGTGGGAGTTCTGGACAAACTCTCAGCTCCAAGAAAAGAATTTGTGCTTGCAAATGATATAGCTCAATCACTGGTTAGCCTGCTCCATACTCCAGTTGAAAAGTCAGTCGAGCTGCAGGCAAGACTAGCAATGCAGGACGTTGATCAAGGAATTTTCCCAGATTGTGTCTTTACACGATCACAGAGTCACAATCGAAAGCAGGAGAAATCAAAAGGCACGGATTAGGAAGCTGAAAAATGATTGCATCCATTTATGTTAATTAGTACTTATTCCCATCTTTTATTGAATGTAGGGAATCTACACAATGCATCAAGATTACAATGTTTTTAATATCAAGTAAGTTGGACACAGCAGGGGACAAACGTTAAAAATGCAAGCATATTCAGCTCAGCTATGCTGCTGAGTTACAGCAGAAAGATGAAAAATTAAAACACTTGGATCAGAAGACATATATTCGGAAGGAGAGTGAATGCATCCCTGTGTGATATTACTTAGCAAATGATATGTTAAGGAGGAAATGGAGACCAACATATATTCAAGTATGTGAGAAATGGGCAGGATGGTTTTTTTTTCTAGTAGGGTACAGAAAAGTGGTGCTGCGAGTGCCACATGTGCCAAAAAATTGAATGTCACTTAGGCGTGAGGAAAACGGAGGCTAAAATACAAAGACATTTTTACTGGCCTGGATTGCAGATGAATGTAATTGAATTTTGCCTGACGTGTCATACATTTCAAACCATGGGAAAAAATAAAGCCTGCACCTTTAATACCTGCTGCAGCGTTCAAGGAATCTGTCTTAATTGTCTTGATGCATTCTGTAGGTTCCCTACATTCAATAAAAGATGGGAATAAGTATTAATTAACATAAATGGACGTATTGACGAGATTTCCAAATGCTGTTCAATTCTGCAAGATGACAGCTAAAAGGATTGAGGAAAAATTACGATTAAAAAAAAAACTAAATATAAACTACTATCAGAGATACAATTAGATCAAGGGTCCAACTTCACATCCAACTTTCCAGGGAGTATATAGATAGCTTCGGATTAAAACGAATCAAATCCACTGTGTACCATTCAGAATCACATGGTGCACTGGAAAGGCGACGTCAATTATTAAAGACTATGTTGAGGTTTTATGGTTCGGAGCAGCCAGATTATTTCCATAAGGGAGTTGCGTCAGTGCTGTTTGCGATCTGAGATATATCGAAAGAATCCACAAAACTAAGATCATCTGAGACCAATTTGGGGCATAAAGAAAGAGGACAATTAAAATTTAATAAGGAAATATTAATAAGTCAGGTTACAGAGACCACGCATTTGGACGATGTATCAAATTTTAGAATTGGACTAAATAATGTGGGAGAGTTGTCGAGACAGCACTTAAAATTATCGCAGCAAATGGTGAAGCAGGAAGTGTATGAGAAACAAAAAAAATCAGAATTTTGCCACTGGGAACAATGTATTTATTTAAATTTCATTAATTGGTGAAACTTTAAAGCAAGGTTTCGAAGACCTTATCAAATTAAGAGGAAATCGAGTGAGGTTAGCTACTTGATAGGAACTTCTGGCATGAAGGAATCTCACAGAATGTGTGATGGGAATATGCGCTAATGGTATTTTGGCAGAGAACGAATGCAAGGGGAGAATGTGTTATTGAATACAACACACTGGGAAGAACCAATTTCAGCGAATTCTGCAACGGACGTTCCTGCTACAAAATTGGACAATGCAAAAGTTGTCCAATATTGTTAAAGTTATTCAGTTCTCTTCCAGAAGAAAATCGTAAGAGTTATTACTCTTGCATGCTGAAATAAACTGGGAATTAATAACCTATTTGTAGTTGATGTAAATATAGGAGTTGCTGTTCTGATTTTGTTACATCCTTGCAGGCATAACCCTATAAAGTTGGTGCAATTTTATAAGGAGATATCACGGATGTTCCAAGATGGCATAACCAAAGTGAGTTTCAATGAATGGAGTTCACCCATCATCATGGTGCCAAAGTCAGGTAAGACCCAAAAGTTATGTGTGGACTATCACAAAGTCAATGTTGTTAGAAAGACTGGTGCATCTACGCATCTGTAGTTGGAGGACTATGTGGAAGAGATTCGAAGAGCAACTTACATTTCCAAGTTGGAATTCCTCAAAGGTTACTGACAGTAAACTTTGTCGGAAAGATCAAAGGCAATTTTGTAACGCCAACTGGACTGCATAAATTTAAAGTAATGCCGTTTGTGCGAAAAAGATTTCACTCGTATTTCAGAGGTTAACGGACAAGGTAATTGCTGGATACACAACAGTTTGGTGTGTTGTGTGCCTGGGACATTCAGTCTCTCATGAATTGAATATTTACAGAATTTCTCGGGCTTGTTTGATCGAATACGGAAGTCAAACTGATTTGTAAACCTAACTGAAAGTATATCTGCCAAAGCCAAAGTCACCTTCCTGGACTATGTCGTTGAACACGGACAAATAGCCCCACGCGATGTGAAAACGAAAGTTACGGGGTATTTTTATACATTGTTGACGAAGAGAGCAGTACAACGGTTTACCGGATTGAGTGACTTTTTCTGAAAGTTTGTGCTGACTGTTAGAAGTGGGACTGCTCAACTCACCGAATTGCTCAAAACAGGCAAGAAATTTCAGCGAACACAAGAATTTCAAAATTTATTTGACAGCCTAAATATTTTGTTAACCATTGCCAAAGTATCAGCCACACACAATTACACGAAGGTTTTCAGTGTGCCAGTGATGTGAATGTCTCTCATCTTCTGCCCCTCTAATATCGACCTGTAAACCAGTTTCATTTGTATTCTGTGTTTATGGGGTTTAATTATCAGGACTGTTGTGTATTTTTTTGAAAAGCATAAGTAAGTCTACTTTAGATAGCTAAGATCTGTGGGTATTTTATATTCTGTTCATTGTGTTTCGTTCCTTAGTTTTGTGAATAATTTTCTCTCTGTTTTCAAAACTGGAAGTCAACCTAGCTAAAGTATTCTAAGTAAATCTTACTACACACTCACCAAAACAAACAGCGACGTTACACTCTGGATTTCCTGCATAAGAATGTTTTTAGTGGTCTGGCCTAGGCAAAACGGGAGTTATTTTTCTCAGAGCAGAGCTGAATGTGAGGAGACATGATTGCCGTCTACAAAATAATGAGGAGCATGGAATTACAGATTGAAGGAAACAGTTACTCTTGATCGATCATCAGGGTTTGTAGATTTCAGACAAGATGCAGAAAGCTTTGAATAGATTTGTCGGAAAACTTTATCTTTCTTCAGGTGGTAGACTCTGGAACTCACTCTCTATAAAGATTAGTTGGACATTGAACTTTCCATTCTTCTCTGAATGCATGGGCCAAGGCAAAAAATGCTCAAAGCCGAGCATTCCCGCGAGCAACAGTGATGTGATCCGTGGCTTTGTGAAATGGAAAGGTACCCACGACCAACGTGTGCGACTATTCAGCTTCCTTCCTGTGATGACACTGGAATATTGACCCTCAGCTTCACGTGGACATTTAATGAAGGCATTCTTATTCCTGCAGATTAAAAACTCACACCTTATTTCGGCTGAAGAGAAATCAGTTTTCAAAGCGTAATAAATGCCTGCATTTCCCTCGAGCTAGGTAGGACTTGAACCTACAGTCTCCTGATCCATAGTCAAGCGCGTTATCCATTGCGCCACTGGCCCGACGAACAGCCCACTCTATATGAGCCGTGATGTTAGCACGGACATGATTAATAGCAGTGATGTGCACGAATTGAACAAGCAACAAAGATAATCACTGTCACTGCTTCAGTCCAATCTTCACCACCTCTCGAAGCAGGGTTTTGTTCCAAAAAAAGGGCACGGATATCCATTATTTTCGTATCTGAAACATTTACAGCAAGGTAAGGGACAGAGGTGTTCATGGGGTACACTTTCCCATCAATCCAAACCTTTCCATTTCACAAAGCCACGGATCACATCACTGTTGCTCGCGGGAATGCTCGGCTTTGAGCATTTTTTTTTTGAAACTCCTTTGCCCATGCATCCAGAGAAGAATGGAAAGTTCAATGTCCAACTAATCTTTAGAGAGAGTGAGTTCCAGAGTCTACCACCTGGAGACTGATAAAACAAGATAAAACTGAACCAGGAATAGCGGCGGCTGACTGGGGTCTGTTTCTGGGAAGAAGACTCAGACTCTCTTTGGCTTAATTAGCGAGCCCAGAGCCACTGTTTTTGGGTCCAGAGTCATACAATGACCAAACATGGAACCTCTAACTGTGCTCTAGCACCTGGTGCTTCCCTCCCCTTTCGCCCTCACTCGCCAACTATCGATTGAAGACGACAACATTTCGTTCCAATGATCACTCGCCACAAGCATGCTCTCCAATCATATTAACCCTGTGCATGCTGCAGGACCCATCCGAACTGATGATGTATAATGCCCAACAGCGTAGAAGAGGCAGTTCTACATGACCATGCTGTAGGCATTGGTGCTCCAACCAATCAGAGAAACTCATGGGCGCGCTGGGGGCTCTGATCAATCATAGAATGCTGTTGGGCTCAACTAATCTAACCAGAATTTCCACATCCCAACGCTCAATCAAACTTCGCTTGAAAAATTCTTCCAGTTCAAAACACAATTGTTAATGATGACTCAGCTCCCTTTCCCGCAGGTGAAAGTGAGGGCTGCAGATCCTGGAGATCAAAGTCAGCATGAGAGTGGTGCTCATGCGGACGTCTTCTACCCCCATCTAAAAAAATCAGCAGATAGTTCACCACAGTTTTCTATGAACCATTCTATATGAACAATTCGATTTTATCTTTCCTGAATGAAACACATTTGTTTTTCACGTGGCACCTCATTTTGTCTGGTATGACCGTTTGCAACATCTGTCACACAGCTTTAAACGGTAATCCTGTCAGTACTGAATTAATTTACGAAACTGTCGCATGGCAAACTGAAAGTGTGCATACCTTTTAAAGATGAGGAAATATGTCTGAATGTCTGAATGTGACTTGGATATGCTTACTGGTGACTGGAAGCGGTGGAAAGTATACATTCTTTTCCACTTTAACCAATATTCCATCTCACTGAACTCCACAACTTGCCAGCAAAATGCAGGACATTTTCTGTCGCGACCCTTTGGACCAGAATTCCTTGCATCCCAACATTTGCCCAGAAAACACCACTCCATAAAATCACAGAAGTTGCGGCTTTACCACCTGGTAGGGCACCACCAAGTATTGCATGCAGCTCTGGTCACTGAATTTTGGAAAAACGTGAAATCTCTGGAAAGGGTTCAAAGGAGGTTTACTAGGATGATGACAGGTGTGAATCGAAAGTCTTACGATCAAAGTCTGAGGAGACTGAGGTTGTTTTCGTTGGAGAGAAGAAGGTTGACAGGTGACTTAATCAAGATTTATATGATTATCAGAAGGTTAGATAGAGTGAAGAGTGAGAGCCTCTTTCCTCAGATAGGGAAGGCCAACACGAGGAGCTACAGCATTAAATTGAATGCCGATTGATTTAGGACAGATAACTGTGCTAATTTCTTCACACAGAGAGTAGTACGGGAGTGGATCAGCCTGCCTGCAACAGTCGTAGACTCACTGAATGTGAATTGGACAAAAATATGGATAATAATGTAACGATGAAGGTTAGATGGGCATCATATTTTTTTCACAGGTCAGTGAAAAATCGAGGACCGAAGGGCCAACTGCACTGTAACGTTCTAATGTTTAAGCTAGATGACCTGCTGGGTTACCATACCTCTCCTCACTGTGTGACTTTCCAGACACTGTTTTTAGTGATTTGTCAGCACGACTTTCAATCCAGGCAACTGTATTTCCTCCTCTGAATTTTATCACTGCACAATGGGGAGAGAAAAACAGAGTCAGTGACAAAGCTGAGATCACCGACGTTCTGTATGGAATCAACAAAAATTATCTTGATCTTCCTGTCTCCTGTGACTTCAATATTACACGGTGCTCCCAAGGCACTATTTCAGACTCTGGTCTGCTGCTGTGCTCCTTCAAGGCACAGCACAAGCTGGAAGAACGGCACCTCATTTTCTACTGACAGATTATGCAATCTTCAGGACCCAGCATCGAGTTCAATCATTTCAGACCCGTCCGCCTTCTTTCACATTCCTTTCGCACCCGCATGTCCCATTAGTTTCAAAAACGGATCATTGGTCTCGAAACATTAACTCTCCTTTTTCTCCATAGATGTAAAATAGCTGTTGAGTTTTGTTGAGACATTTTGTCTTTTCTTCAGAGAACGTTTTTCCCTTGAAGGTTGCAGGAAGCGTCTGATTCCAGGAGAAGATGTTCTGAGGAGATGATAAGAATGACAAAGGGCTGGAACATTTCCACTGCAAAGGTAGTCGAGCCAGCCTGGGGCTGTTTATCCAAGTGCAGAGAAGGCTGTGTGAGAAACTGATTAACGTGCACATATTATGAAGGAGAGAGATATGTGTGACAGAAATAAGCATGTTTTGGGAAGTAATAATACGCAGTAGCATAGATTAAAAGCAAGAGACAAGCGATTAAGCGGAAATTTAGAATAAATAATTTCAAACAGACAGTGGTATTTGTCTGGACTTCACTATCTGAAAGTGTGGCATAGCTACATGCCAGTAGAATATTTCATCAGTGTGTAGACAAACCCTTGAATAGCGAGAGCACACTTGGATCAGCACCTGGTACTGGAAAGCGTGACGAAGTCAGACCTACGTGAGATGGGAGTCCCGAGGCAAAGGCAACCCTGTGTGCTTAAAAATGCCTGCTTGCGCGGCTCTGTGGCGCAAGAGAAAGCCCGGTGGATTTCCTCGTGATTGCTGAAGTTGACATTCCAAGATGATCGATATGCATCTCAGCAGCATCGTGGTTTAGTTCTTGGTTTGATATGTGATCAGACCAAACTCGGCTGCTCTATTGCAAAACCTGCAATATGGGAGCAGGAACCCAAATGCCTTGAAACGGACCTTCTTTATTCGCACAAATGAACAATTTCGATGTCTATTGAAGATAGAGCTCGATTATTATATCTGTTAGACAGTAGCAAACACGATGATGTTGATAGTCTGAAAAAAAACATTAACATACTGGCTCTGCCATGATGATATCGAATGGCGGGGCGGGGCAGGAGCGGTGTGAAGAATGGCCTTCTCATGTTCCGTCCTGACTGGGCTGTTTCTGGCCCAGGTCTTTAAACACTAACATAATGAGGGCAATGTGAATCTACATCAAGAAATATTAAGGTCTCACGTGTACCTCGCTGCCCTCACAGCTGGATTAGACAAATCCTGTCGCAGCTTCAGATCAGAAAGTGGAGATTTCTGATTGCTCTGTCAGGCTGAACAGAGGCTTCCAGGTGGACCAATGGAACATACGTCCACGTGGATTCTGGGGATTCAGGGGCAGACTCGCCCTTGCAAGGCTGGAATTCTGACCAAGGTAATGAATATGAATATCTGACATTTTGAATATTACTCTGGATTCTTGCTACTTTTTACTGTGGTGGCATAGTGGTTCATTGATTAGCATGGCTGCCTCACAGTCTTGGGCAACTGACTGTGTGGATTTTGCACGTTCTCCCTGTGACTGCATGGGTTTGCTTTGGGTACTCCGGTTTCCTCCCTCAATACTAAGATATGCAGGTCATTTCAATTGGTCATGCTAAATTTCCCGTAGTGATCGGTGCATCTGTCAAAGGGAAATGTTTCTGGGTGGGTTGGGCCATAGGGCCTGTTGCAACACTGTAGGGAATGTAATCTAATCTAAAGTGGAATTCAATTAGATCTTGCATAGCATTGCGCTTTGTATACTATTTATACAAACCATGCCACGTGCTCTTGGATGTCGTAATACTGAAGATTATTGACGTTGTGTGCAATGTTGGTCAATGTGTCATATGAACTTTCCAAAGGAACTTGGTGCAGTGTCAGTGGATCGAATTCTGTGACGAATTGAAACTGATGGAAGGAAAATCCTAGTACAGTAGTGACCAAAAAATGCCCGTGATCAACGCAGGAAGCCACGGTAAACTTATATTCAGTAACCCCTCCCCCATTCACTTATTGTACTCCATACCATTTTCTCCCCCCTCCCACCCCGCCCCCGCCATCCTCTAGCTTATCTCTCCACGCTTCAGGCTCTCTGCCTTTATTCCTGATGAAGCGCTTTTGCCCGAAACGTCGATTTCGCTGCTCCCTGGATGCTGCCTGAACTGCTGTGCTCTTCCAGCACCACTAATCCAGAATTATATTCAATAACATCTTTTTTCACCACGTTTTTCTCTGTCCTTTTCCTGAACCTGATGTGACATAATGGATGATCAATAATCAGTACAATCACCTCTGATGTGTGTTTCAATTCAGATCCAAAGCAAAAAATTGAGTAATTGAATTTCTGGCCTCAGTGATAAGAACAGGAGCCGTTGAACGTCCTCTGATGTCAGCTCCATTGGGGAAATTGATCAGGTTGCCGTGCTTCAAGAGCAGACTGGAGGTGTCTGAGCTGCCGAAGTTGAGAGATTGATCCACGCCAGGTGCTCATTTCACTGATATTGGCCAGGATGATTGCAACATCAGGCTGAGAACAGCTCGAGGACCGAATATTACTGTGCAATAAAGGCTCTTTGACCAATGATGTTACACCCAACGCGATCCTAATCAAATGTCAAACCGAACGACATTTTATAATTATGACTCAAAAGATTATCCCCGATCATTGAAGAGCCCTATAAGTTAGTGCATCTCCGACTGTTGAGTCCTAGGCGTTCTGCAACTTTTCTACTCACTGAGAATAGAACATGCCTCGGCATCTATCAGCCGCAATTTAAAGCTGCGTGCCCTTGTGCCAACCATCACCATTTGTAAAAAAAAGTCCTTCACTGTCCACCTTAAGAAAGCATCTGATCATCTTGTATGTCTCTATTAAATCATCTCTCAAACTTCTTCTCTCTGTCATAAACAGCCACAGGTCCCTCAGTCTTTTCTCGTAAGTCTTTCCCTCCAAAAAAGACAGCACAGCAGTTAATCTCCTCTGCACCCTTGCCAATGATTGCACATCCGTCCAATGATGTGGCGATCAGAACTGTATGCAATTCCACAATTGCGGCCACCAGAGAATTTTCGAGTGCAACATGGCCTTATGGCTGTGAAACCCAACCTCTCTCCCAATAAATCAATCATTCCGTGGCATTCCAAACAAACCTGTCAACACGGGTGGTAACTTGCAGCGTGTTTTGTACAGTAGCGCCGAGGTCTCTCTGTTCAGCTTAACTTCCAAGTATATTACTTTGAGCCCAGAACTCTTTCTTCTTATTGCTGCTTCCAAAGTGAATGACCTCACATTTTCCCACATTAATTTCTATTTGACATCTCTGAGCTTAGCTCTGCAGCTTATTCATGTTCCACTGCAACCTGCAGAAACATTTTGCACTGTTCAAAACTCCACTGAGCTTCGTGTTATCGGGAAATTTACTGACCCATCATTCCATGCCCTAATCCAGGTTATTTATAAAAATGACAAACAGCAGTGGACCGAAAAAAAAACCTTCTGCGAAACCATTAGTTTATGAAATCCAGAACGAATATTTCCCATCGTTGTATGTGTTGTTTGGACTTATTTTTGAAGGAAAAGCTGAAAGTCATTTTTTTACGCAGACCAGGCCTCATCTGTTTCAGTTTGGAAGTCCACGTCCATGTTTTTCCTCTGAGGACCATGTGGATGTCAAGCTTCTGATGTGAAGAATGTCTTCGTTTGGCAGGAAGAAAAACGTAACTCATTAGAGGCAATAAACTAACGGTGAAACAGTGGGGGACGAAAACTTACAGGGATGCGGCTGTGTGCTTCTGTTCCTTATGTAGAGACAGGAATGCGCTGGAATCCAAATTAAACCGGTCAGAGGCTGGAAGAGCACAGCTAGCCAGTCTGCCTCAGAGGTGGAGACATCTACGGTTTGCAGATACCAAATATTCACGATTGGGGCAGTCTTCGAAGGACAGCCTCCTGCCAGTTTACCCCTCTGCTTATGTCAACAGAATCGGGTTTTAAATCTAGTAATGAAGAAAGAAGAGGCCAAACGTTTCAATTCCTCATTTTATGTTAGTTGGGATGTCCTGAGGCCTTTGTCACTGTCAAAAAATGTGTCTGTATAGTTCCATCTATGGGTTAAAATGAGGTTCACCAACATCTATCGTTCAGCTGGATAAATGGTTCAGTTTGGTTTCTGTCAGTTCCCTTTCTTGCCCCCCTCCCGTCTGTCCAAGTTTGAGCTTTGATGCACAGCGGTGCCACAGACATGGCCTTCTGGGCCTTACAGGGCGGTGGGTCAACCCACCTATTGTCCTCTCTCTGTCCATACGTGGGCGCTTTGTCATCTAACCCGTCCCAGTCAGTGTCACCATCCTCACTGCCTTCTGAGGATAGTGGGAGACTCGGTACCTCCCCCACTGTAACTACCACCTGGCTCTTTGGCTTTCAGGTCTCGCGTCTGAGAGGCACCACCTTCACTTGTTCCTGTTTCCCATAATAACGTAACACATCCTGTCATTCCTGGAATAAAACAGAACAAAATGTAAATTTGGTTTGACTTGAAATATGAGTAATTTGACATTCACTTGACATATCTATAGAAGTGAAAATTCTACTGTGATTATTTAAGTGAATTTAACGTGATCATATGGTGAAAATGATGATAATCAACGACAATGAATGAACTGAATAATATGTGATCATTTGTACCAGTTCTTACAATGAAAATTCGATTTTATTTTAATGCTTGTCACCCATTACACCATGGGCATTGTTATTAGGGAATAAAGTAATGGAAGGATATCAGAGAAAATAAATAGACTTTAATTTTAGCTTCACTACAATAATGAACCAAAACAATATTTGGACATATGGGTAAACTACATAACAAAGTTTCCAGTGTCATTATTACCATGAAAACTATTTTAGTTTGCAAGTTGTTTTATACTAAGAATAATTGGAAATAAATTGTGATTATGAATTGACCATTTAACATATATTTTGAAGAGAATAATCAGATATATTTTTTGCAGGAAATTAGGAAAGTAAATAAATATGTATATATTGATATTAGTAGTTTTAAAATGTTTAGAAGTTGACTAGGATTATTTGATTGAGAGAGGCTGCATGATTATAAAGACTAATTCACCTTTTTCATTGCATTGTTGGTTTCACTAGAATCTGTTGTGGTCTAAGCTCTTGTTGTGTGCAATGGACTGTCACTAATAGCTTAATTAACCTGCGAGTCTCAGATCAGGTTTCCTTTGTCTGTAAGTCAGTCTGTAAGTGCGCGACACACCTGCTTTTCTGAGGGGAAACAGCGACTCTTTTCAAAGGAAATAAGTGGCAGATCACTGAGAATGGTTTCTACTGCAAACCATAAGCAGGGAAGTGTTTTTCCAAAGAATTCCAATCTTTATCTCTAAATCTGATGGCATCTGTGTTTGCCAGTTTGTGGAGGATTCAGCCCCTTTGTTCTGAGCTGTTTTATACAAGCAGTTGGTTCATTAAGTCTTTGCCAAGAATGTTGTTTACTTTCCCCTTTTACTGTGATTCTGCAGGTTAGAATATTCTGAGAGTCAATAATGTCCAATAACTGAACATTGAATGATTTTGACTCTAACAGAGCAGTTGCCTTGTTTTCAGCTAATTATTCATGTTTTTTATTTCCTGGTTGAGTTGAATGTTACAGAAACAGGCTCTGAGCAATGTTTCCATTCACTTGTGTTGGAGTCACTGACAGCCACATGGTCAGTCAGTTTCAGGCTGATGGATCAGTTTCTCTGACCTTGTACATGATGACACTGTTGGAGTATTGATGTTGTTGTTAACCACATTAACTGGGCTGGAGTTGACTGATCTTACATTGCCACTTTCTGAACCTCAGGCTGTCTCTCTGGGCAGTAAGTCTCCAAAAACAGTAATGTGACAATGCGCAAGGATCATCTGTTTTGATTTAAATTGTGATTGTAGCACTGCTGCTTCACAGCATCAGGTACAAGGTTGGAGTCCAGCCTTGGTCAACGGCCTGTGTGGAGTCCCCACATTCTCCCCATGATAGTGTGGGTCCCCTCCAGGTGCTCTGGTTTCCTCCCACAGTCCAAAGATGTGCAGGTGGATAAGTCATGCTAAATTGTCCACAGTATCCAGGATTGTGCAGACTAGGTGGATCAGCCATGGGTCATGCAGTGTTACAGTGATAGCGTGCTCTGGGTGTGATGTTCTTTGGATGGTCGGCGCGATTTGATGGGCCAGTGCTCTACTTCCACACTGTAGGGACTCTATTCTATGATTGAGGATAAAGGCTACACAGCCGGGTGTCCTTGGAGAAGGACCATGTGGTGTGTATCAATTCTCTCGATGCCTTTAGATAGAGGTGGGCACCGCAGGGGATACAGTGCTTTATCCCCACCGCTGCCCCCTCCCCACAACTCTACTTTGATTTAGTCCCTTCTCACTCTGTCACTTGTAATGGTTTGCTTGGCCCGTAATGGGCTTTCTTTGGAAATATTCAATTGGTTACACAAATGGTTTACTGTTGGTGATGATATGTCTAGATTAGAGTGGTGCTGGAAAAGCACAGCAGGTCAGGCAGGATCCGGGGAGCCGGAAAATCAACGTTTTGGCAAAAGGCCTTTTCCAGCACCACTCTAATCTCGGCTCTGGTTTCCAGCATCTGCAGTCCTCACTTTTGCACTGCTGGTGATTATATGTTAACCAAAAGCAAAATGGCATAATGATGATTTTGATGGTGGGAAGGTTGCTGTGATAACATTTCTGTGTCAGGGAAATGGGGAAAAAGAACGCTTCGCAGCTCACAGAAGGAGACCTGAAAAGCAATTACATCAAACCAAAGGTTCAGACAGGGAGGGAATATTTCCCTGGAGCTTGAGTAACTGGAAAGTGATGGTGTCCGTGACAAAAGGGATTTTGTTTTACAGTGGTTGAAAGTTTTAAAAGTGTTATATTCAGACAGTTTAATTTATTTTCTTTAATTTTATTTGCTGTGCAAAAAACTTTTACAACATTTTAAAACCAAAATTTACAAACTTTGTGTTAAAGATAAATGTTAAATAAAATCCATCAAACCTACCCTCACTGAAACCTGTTGTGGAAGTGCAATCTCCTGGAGAATCCCTGCCCACTCCTTCCTTCCCGGGCTCCATGGCTACATACATACCTGGGAGATAGCAGCAGGAGGAGACCATTCAGCCTTTCAATCCTGCTCCACCATTCAATGGGAAACAGCTGACCATCCAGCTCAGTCTCCTGTTCCTGCTGTGTTCCAATCCTCTTTCATGTCTTTACCCCGAAGAACTATATCTAAGTCCTCCTTTGGCTTCACTGCCTTTTGTTCCAGTGACGTTGTGGTGTTCCTGTGTGGGTGTAGGCAGGGGTAATGTGATGGTGCTGCCTCCTGGAGGATGCACTCAGCGTCCCTCATCATCCTGCAGTAACATCAACTGGGTTTCAGCAACTAGAGATAGAACCCATTTCCAGGATATGGGCATCACTGGCTCAGCCAGCATTTATTCCCCATCTCTAGTTACCCTTGAGAAGATGGGAGTGAGCTGCTGTCTTGAACCATTCACAGTCCATTTGGTGCAGATAGACCAACAATGCTGTGAGGGAGAGTGTTGCAGGATTTTGGCCAAGTGATTCTCTATCTTTGGTTCTTCAAATGCTGGTTAACATAATCACAATCTGCACATGATTTTGAGATTTCAGTCTGCAAATCTTCACCATCTAGCACCCTGTATAAAGGAATATGTACAGATTAGAAATTCAGAGCAGACAATTCTAGCTTCTTTGGAATATCCTTTTCCCCTTTCTTCCTCCGAAGCTGTTACCCTCCAGCCCACTTACTCTCTCCCACCATTCTGACTCTGCTACCCCCTAATGAACACCCTCCCCATTCTCATGGAGTTGTTGATAAACAGATCCATGCACCACTTCCCGTCCCTGGTTAGACTCTGCACCCTTTCTGGGTTCACTTCCTTTCCCTTCAGTTGCTGCAAGTCAATAATGTAACAGCAGAATGAAACAAAAGGAAACAGAAAGGGAGGTGGCAGATCCTGGACAGAAGAGGGTCCTTCAGTCTGGGAGAATGGGTCAGATCCTTCTTTGTTTCCCATTTGTTGATTCCCAGCATTACAATGAATTGGGGATGAAGAGTGGTCCTACATGGGTGTGGTGACCCCCTAACAGATCAATACCAGAAGCAGATGCATCCCTTCCCCAGCCAATCACAGTGTGAAATACTTTCTGCAAAGTATACTTACCTAAAGCACATGCTCCAAAATCGGCCCACATTCTGTACATGTACAGTGCGGGGTTTCCCCACACACGTGTGGTCCCTGCCACAGGGATTGTGGGTGTTGTAGTCCCCAAGAAGCCACTGGAGCCCTGTCTCTGGAAAGTGTATGAAAAATGTGGACTGGAGGGTGTTGTGTATAGGATCCCCATTCAGACACACAGGACATATGGGCTGTCACTGGGTTTTACTGAGACACCTGCTTCCACAACCTGATTTTCTGATGTAAGGAATATAGATTCAGCCAACTGGGGCGTGGGAAGTGAATTGGAGGAGCAGATTTTAAGCAGAGGTGGCTCAATGGTTAGCACTGCTGACTCACAGTGTCAGGGACCTGGATTTGATTTTAGCCTTAGGTGACTGTGTGGAGTTTACACGTTCTCCCCGTGTCTGAGCGGGTTTCCTCTGGGTGCTCCCGTTTCATCCCACAGTCCAAAGATGTGCAGGTTAGGAGGATTGGATATGCTAAATTGCCCACAGTGTCCATGCCTGTGCAGGTGAAGCCATTAACCATGCGAAATACAGGGAATGGGTGAGTCTGAATGGGATGCTCATTATAGGGTTGGTGTGGACTCCATGGACGAATACCCTGTTTCTGCACTGTAGGGATTCTATTCTAATTTCATGAAGAAGAATGAACCTATCTCAATGTGCTGTGAATCTGTGGAATTCCCTATTCAAAATGCGGTGGATGCCAGGACAATGAGCAGATTTAATGAAGAGATACAGATGTTGAATTTGCAATGAGATGAAGGGTGAGAGAGAGCAGGCAGGAAAACCCAGCTGAGACCGAGGTGAGCTCAATCATCACCGTATTAAATGGTGGGGCTGGTTCGAAGGGCTGCATTGCCTCTCCTGTACCCAGTGCTCATCTTCTTATGGTAATCACTGGAAAGCTGAATCCAAAACTCACCACCCTCCCCAAAGGAGTCATGATTTGGAGATGCTGGTGTTGGACTGGGGTGTACAAAGTTAAAAATCACACAACACCAGGCTGTAGTCCAACAGGTTTAATTGGAAGCACACTAGCTTTTGGAGCGACGCTCCTTCATCAGGTGATTGTGGAGGGCTCGATCATAACACAGAGTTTATAGCAAAAATTTGCAGTGTGATGTAACTGAAATTATACATTGAAAAATTAATTGTCTGTTAAGCCTTTCATCTGTGAGAATACAGTGATAGTTTGACTTCTTTCATGTGTAAATCACAAAACCCTTCTTTTTAAAGTTGCATTCTCAGGTTAGCTGCTAACAATGGTTTATAGTGAGACAATATGTTGAAGGTGTTAGTTCCCTTTGTTCTCTGCCTATGACCTGATGTTTAGATTGATCCTCTCTCCACAGTCACCACGCTAACATGGACTTGGCTGTACCTCAGTATTTTTTCCAGACACACTGACATTTGAAATATTCATCCACGGACAGAATACACACCTTCCCTTCCACATGAAAAAGGCCAATGATATTCAGATCGGCACGGATCAAGTAACTATCAAAACTGAAAATGAAGTTCAATTTAAATTTCTCATCTGCAAATCTGCCCTTTCAGTTCTCTACAACAGAGAAAACAGGTCACCACCGTTAACACAGGATGGAAATTCATAAAACAATTATAGTGTTAAATTGCAGTTTCTTTGTTCCCCCAAAGCTTTAAATCTCAGTCTCACAATTTCTCTCTTCTGTGAACTGAAATCCAAAATAATCTCCTCACTCCTTCCCTCCACACCTAGTTCTAACACTCTCCTCTCTTGGAATTCAGCTTCCTAGCTCCTGCCTACAGACTAAAAACCAAAAAAAGGGGTGGCACCATGGCACGGCAGCCCCACAGCACTAGGGTCACAGGTTCGATTCCAGCAATCCAAAGATGCGCAGGTCAGGTGAATCGGCCAGGCTAAATTGCCCATAATATTAGATGCATTAATCAGAGGGAAATGGGTCTGGGTGGGTAACCCGAGGGTCGGTGTAGACTGTTTGGGCCGAAGGGCCTGTTTCCACACTGTAGGAAATCTAATCTAATCAAATCAATGAGTCTGACTCGGAGCCTCCTGGGTGTTGGTGAATCCTCCCTACACCCCCAGGGCTTCCTTCTGGGACAGAACGGACTGACGTTTTCCCCCCCAATCTGGAACCTCTTATTTATTCCCCTACTCCGATCCTCTGATGAGAACCATCCTGCACACACTGGCCAAATCATATCTGGTTGAATAAAAATGAACTAAAATGAATGTTCCTCTCCGTAACATCCCTGAATCTTCACCCGAGTTCTGATAACTTTCTGCAAAATACTCCCCCACTGATACGCCGACCACTTGTCCCGATACCAGAGGAGGGGCCATTCCCCTGGGACCTGTTCCCAGAGGGAGGAAGGGAGTGAGCTGCCAATGAAAGATCAATCCCACACACCCACAGCCGCTCTCCCTGGCACTGACCCACCTTGCACATACACCAACAATTGCCCAGCACTGCGCCCATGCACCCATGCACTGGTCTCCCCTCCTGCAGAGCATGCTCCAGATCACACAGGAGCCTGAGTGATTGACAGCAGCCACTGCCCAATAGGGTGGAGGGGGCGGGGCTGGAGGACTGGGACAATGGGATTGTAAACAATGAATGAATGTGGAGGACACTGGGGGATGGACAGGTCAGTGAGGGACAGCAGCAGTGCAGCAGCAGGAGGGGATCCTGGACAAACTGAGCAATGGGAGAGTCTAACAGGAGAGAAACTACAGGAAGGTTTTGTTTAGAGGCTCAGGCAGGGACAGCTGGGAGACAGTATGGCCTGGTGGCTTGGGCAGGTTTTCCAATCAGCCACTTCAAAGATGCTGTCACTCAACTTTGAACCGGATCCTCCTGGTCCAGAGGTAAGGACACTACCACCATTTCTTGGTGGACTAGAGGAAAGAAGGGAAGATGTTCTCCGTCTCACTCACATGGAAACTCCATGAGCTCCTCCCACATACTGTCTACGGTGGGGATGGAGGAGACAGAGCAGATGGGAGCAGGGTTAGGGATATAGGGACTGCCTTTGAAAAGGAACTCACGGTGTTGGTGATATTAATAAGACTCGATACACAGTCACTAACACAAAGCTGGTGTACGTGAACTTTATCCAGAATATGAACACCCATAACTGGGTGACGCAGACTCCAATGTACAGAGTTAAGTCCTGTATACTATTAACAGCTTTGTGTGTGAGAAATCGCGTCTCATGAACTTAAGTCAGGGCAAAGCGGTGGAAATCATCTACATGATCTTCAGTAAGGCGTTCAAGAAGGTTCCCCATGGGAGATTAGTTAGCAAGGCTAGATCTCACGGTATACAGAGAGAGAACGAGCCGTTTGGATACAAAACTGGCTCAGAGGTAGAAGACAGAGGGTGGTGCCAGAAGGTTACTTTTCAGATTGGAGACCTGTGACCAGTGGGGTGTCACAAAGGATCGGTGCTGGATCCACTAATTTTCATAATTTATATAAATGATTTGGAAGTGAATATAGAAAGTATTGTTAGTAAGATGACATCAAAATTGGCGATGTAGTGGACAGTGAATAAGATTATCTCCGATTACAACGGGATCTTGGTCAGATGGTTGAGGATTGGCAAATGGAGTTTAATTCAGATAAATGTGAGGTGCTACATTTTGGAAAAGCAAATATTAGCAGGATGTATACACTTAATGGTAAGGTCCTCGGGAGCGCTGCTGAACAAAGAGACCTTGGAGTGCAGGTTCACAGCTCATTGAAAGCAGAATCGTAGGTAGATAGGATAGTGAAGAAGGTGTTTAATATGCTTTCCTTTATTGGTCAGAGCACTGAGTATAGGAGTTGGGAGGTCATGTTGCGGCTATACAGACATTGGTTAGGTCATGCTTGGAATATTGCGTGCAATTCGGGTCTCCTTCCTCTCAAAACAATATTGTGAAACATGAAAGGGGTCAGAAAAGTATTACAAGCATGTTGCCAGGGTTGGAGGATTTGAGCTATAGGGAGAGGATGAATACACCGTTTTCCCTGGAGCGTCAGAGGCTGATGGGTGACCTTATAGAGGTTTATAAAATCAGTAGGGATATGGATAGGGTAAATACACAAGGTCTTTTCCCTGCGGTGGGGAGGAGGTACAATGGGGGTGGGAGACAGAGGGGGGAGACTGAGAGGGGAGGGTGACGGTTAGTTTGTAGATCTACAACACAATCCTGTTCCTGTTTTCTCCCCATCTCCTTCAATCCCGCTGAAGGGCTCAGAGTAAGTGCACAGACCCTGGAAAATAGAGCTTTAGGGTGACCAAGTGCTGAAGGTTGCATTTGGGACGTTGACCTTTATTAGTCTGTGCACTTTATCAATAAATGGACCTGGGTTCAATTCCACTGTCCTGGATTCATGTCAGAGACGCGCCTGTCTCTGACCCTGACTACTGGATCCCCTGTCACTATAGCTCTGCCATTCTCCTTCCTCCCGTTCTGTGCAGCGGAGCTCTCTGTGGGGTCATGAACCTGGCTGTTGCTGATTTCCCCTGAGAGGCAACCCCACCTGTTCCCTCCCTTATAGAATCCCAAGCGGTGCACAATATCTGTATGAGAAGCGGAATGATCATGGGGAGTCCTGCACTCCCTTCCTGAGCCTTTTGCTTGATCTGATGGTCACCCATTCCCTTTCTGCCTGTGTAACCCTCACCTGCAGTGTGACTAACTCACTAAACGTGCCATCCATAACATTCTCAGTATTGCTCCACAGTGAGTCCACTCTCAGCTCCAGGTCTGAAAAGCAGTTTCCCAGTAGCTGCAGATGGACACCCTTCCTGCACACACAGCCGTCAGGGACACTGGAAGTGTCCCTTATTTCCCACATTGTACAAGAGGAGCGCCCCACGGGTCTGAGGGCTCCTGTAACAATGTGTCTCTAGTTTCAGCTAGTTACTCCCATTAGGAGAATTTAAATGAGCAAAAACCTTCCTTCTCTTCCAACATTTCCAATATCATCAAAAGCCCCGATCTTTACTTAAGCTGACATTTTACACTTTAAAAACTGTTTTAAAAAAAACACTCAGCAGGTATCGCTTACAACTTGGCTGTTCCCTTTGGGAACATGTGAATTGCTGAATGGCCTGGACTAAAACTGAAGCTGTGGTTCACCTTCTCCCTGTCTCCCCTCGCTCTATTTACACCCAACTCCAAAACACTCTCATTGAACCAAGCAGCCCTCACGGTGCAGCCCTGTCATTTTCATTGTCTGCTCACACCTACACTGCCCTCAGCCTCCTGTACTGTTCCAATGCATCTCAATGGGAGCTGAAGAACTGCATCTCATCTTTCAATTCAGCCCTTTGTATCCCCAGAGTCAATACGGACCTCAGCAGTTTCTGAATGAACAGACAGTTGTCAAAACCTGGAACATTCCACCCGAAATGGTGCTGGAATTTGAGTCCATAAGGAATTTTAATCGGAAGCTTGCAGGGAATTGAAAGTGAGGAGTTTACAGGTTAACATCAGAAAGTGGGTGATTGGGTCTAAATCTGACAGTTCCTATGTAGAGACGAGGTGTAATTTGGACAAATCTGTGTTCCCTCTCAGGGCCCAGAATTGAGCACAAACCCAAAGGGTGATCCCTTCGAACATCTTTCTGCTTTTTGCTTGAAAAAAAGAGATACTTTCCCACAGACAGAACAGACACACCTTTCTCCTTCCCCAGTTAAATGTCAATGGTATTCCGATCCTGATGACCCTGCTGACGATAGAAAGTTGATTTTGAGATCCCTGTCTCAATTATTCTCAAATAAAATCCTATAAAATGAATTCACAAAATAAAACTCACAGTCAGTGCAGGCTGAACAGTAAAGACAAATACTTCCCTTGGTATGTGTTTGATGTGTAAATGCTCCTCTTCAAATCACCCCGACCCCACCCAGGAAGAGGATATGCCCATGCGCCTCGCTGTACCTTGTCCCCAATAAAGATGGTGGCCATAACCCAGAACCCATCACCGCCTGAGGCCCACAGCCGTTTTCCCATTTGCTGTAAACGTGGGACCAAGAGTTTCTAATTCAGGCCTAACTACCTGTACAGAGTGTAATTAAACCCTTCCAGTCTAAACTGATCCAACTCCCCTTTCCCGTTTCCTCCTTCTGCACACACTAAGGGTCACTCTAGGTCCAGTGACCCTCACTCAGAACTGACTGCAGCTGGGAAAATTAGAATCCCTACAGTGTGGAAACAGGCCATTCAGCCCAACAAGTCCACACTCACCCTCTGAAGAGTTTCTCAACCAAACCCATTCCCCGACCCTATTATTTTACTTTAACCCTGACTAATGTACCTAACCTATACATCCCTGAACACTACGGGAAATTTAGCTTGGCCAATTCACCTTACTGCACATCTTTGGACTGCAGGAGATAGGGGGTAAAGAGTAAATAATAGGTGGGGACAGAGCCCAAAAGAAAAAATAACATTTGGAAAGAAAGGAGTAGATAACAATCTGCTGGGAGGGTGAATAGCTGTGAATGGAGGGGACAGGAACCTGTGTCTGGCAGCAGCTCAGTGGAGGTGCTGGAAATGGCAGTTGATGATCTACGTTCTGCTGCAAAACTGACCCTGAGCTTCCAGCTGCCTGCTACTTTAACACACGAACCTGTTCCCTGGCCAACATCTCTGTCTCATGCTTACTGCAGTGTTCCAGTGAAGCTTGATGCAAGCTGGCAGAACATTCCAGAACATTCCAAAACACACCATATTTCAAGGACTGCAATTTCCCCTCCTACGTGGTCAACAATACCCTCCAGTCTATCTCCACCACTTCCCGCACCTCTGCCATTGAACCACACCTCTCCAACTGCAACAAGGATAGAACCCCCCGCCCCGTCCTCACCTTCCACCCAGATACAACGCATCATCCTCCGCCATTTCCACCACCTACAATCAGATCCCACCGGAGATATATTTCCCTCTCCATTCCTTTCAGCATTCCACAGAGACCATTCCCTGTGAATCCTAGTCAGATCCATGCTCCCCAACAACCCACCTTCCACTCACAGCACCTTCACTTGTCAATACAAGAGGTGCAAAACCTGTGCCCACACCTCCCCCTCACCTCCAACGGACCATTCCCCATCCAGCAGAGATTTTCCTGCACATCCAAACACCTCACCTATTATGGCCTTTGCTTTCGATGTTGTCTCCTGGGACACCAACTTGCGGAATGTTTCACGGAGCATTTCTGGGACACATGCACCAACCAACCCCACCATCCTGTGGCTGACCACTTCAACTTCCCTACCCACTCCTCCAAGGACATGCAAGTCATGGGCCACCTCCACCACCAAATCCCAGCTACCCGACGCCTGGAGGAAGTAATTGGGACCCTTTAACCACAGAATCAAGGTTTCCTCATCTCCCCTCCCCTGCCTTATCCCAGATCCAACCCTCCAACTCGACACCACGCCCTTAAACTGTCCCACCTGTCCACTTTCCTTTCCAATTATCCACTCCACCCTATCTCCATTACCCTCTAACTACATCTACCCATTGCCTTCCTAGCCCACTTCCCACCAACACCACACATCCCTCTTATTTATCTCTCAGCCCTCTTACTTCCCACCCCACTCCCAATCCCGGCATTCCTGATGAATGGAATATGCCCAAAACGTCGATTATCCTTCTCCTGGGATGCTGCCTGACCTGCTGTGCTTTTCCAGCGCCACATGTTAACGCAAGTTGGAAGAACAACACCTTATCTTCTACTTGGGGACCCTGCACCCCTCTAGCCCCAGTATCAAAATCAATAATTTAGGTCCTGAACTCTCCAGTGTCCTAGCGCCATAGCCTCTTAACCCACACACCAGGCCTTGTTAGTACATAACCTACCATTACACATTAGCTATAGTTAGCCACTAACAGTCCCCATAAACAGCTATTCACCCTCCCCCAGCCAGATCGTTATCCACTCCTTTGTCCAACTGCTCCCATCTCTTTGGACTCTATCACCACCTATCATTTACTCCTTAACCCCGATCTTCTGCATATATACCAACATTTTTTTTCAGTAGCATCAGTTCTGAGGAAGGGTCAGCAGATCCAAAATGTTAACTCTGATTTCTCTTCACAGATGCTGCCAGACCTGCTGAGCTTTTCCAGTATCTTTTGGCTGTTGAGTGAGATTTACAGCATCCGCAGTTCTTTTGGTTCTAATTTACCAGGAATTTCTAATTCAGGTCTAGCAGCCTAAAACTGTGCGTTTATAAACCCTCCGAGTCCACAATAACTCAATTTCTTCCCCAGACTTTGCAGTCTCTCCCACTCCCTTCACACTCACTAGGTCCCCCCCGCCCTCACCGTGACACTGCGCCTGCACAGCTCATGGCCATGTGTTGGCCTGCTGGACCCACCCCAATTCACTCCCATTGGCCGAAGGATCACGCCAGTTCTCCTATTGGTCTGAAGCTGCTGTCAATCACCTGGGCCCCATTGTGACATGAGTGGGCTCCTCCCAAGAGCATCGGATGCTGAGGGGTGACCTCATAGAGCTTTCTAAAATCATGAGGAGTATGGATGGGAAAAATAGACAAGGGCTTTTCCCTGGGGTGGGGGAGTCTAGAACGAGAGGGTGTAGGTTTAAGGTGAGAGGGGAAAGATTTAAAAGGGACCCAAGAGGCAACTTTTTTCACACTGAGATGGGTGCCTGTATGGAATCTTCTGTTTGGGGAAGTGGTGGAGGCTGGTACAGTTACACCATTCGGCATCTGGATGGGCATGTGAATAGGAAGGGTGTAGAGGGATATGTGCCAAATGTTGGGATATCTGGTCGGCATGGACCAGTTCGACCAAAGGGTCTAATTCCATGCTGTATGTCTCTATGACTCTGCCCTGGGATAAGCTTCATCATTCACAGTGAATGGGGCAGTAACACAGAGGACAAGGGTTTGGGGCTATTCAGCTGTACTGGCCGCTCTGGAGATGGTGCCAGTCTATCCCAACTCACCTCCCATTTGTCTGTAGACCTCCAAATCCTTCCTTAAAAAAGTTACATTCTAAATTCGTTTTCTCAATAACTACTGGATCTGCATCCAGCTGGCGGACAAACTGTTCCAGATGCTCAGAACTTAGTGAGTAATATAATCTTCACATTTTTAACCTGTTTTATTAGCCATTTACCTGAAGGTAGTTACTCAAAATTGTGACGTTAATAATTTCTCCCTCTGTCTCTCTGTAAATTAAATATCCTGGAAAGAAATCTGCTCCTGGTCGAAATTCCTGCCTAACCTTCTCAGCTCCAAGAAGAATTAGTTGATCTTCTGCTAACTCTCCATAAAATAGAAACCCATCTTAATTTTAGTAGTGCCATAAAGATGTACAGCAGAGAAACAGACCCTTCGATCCAAAACTTGTCCATGCTGACCAGATATCCTAAATTAATCTCATCCCATCCACCAGCTCTTGGCGTATATCCTTCTAAACTTTTGCTAATCACATACAACATCTCAAAGGCATAATTGGGTAATTGTACCAGCCTCCACACTTTCTCTGGTAGCTCCTTCCACACACGTACCATGTTCAGCTGGAAACATTGCCCCTTAGATCTCTTTTCAATCTTTTCCCTCACACCTGAAGCCTGTGCCCTAAGCTTTGGACTCACATATCCTGGGAATAAGACCCTGGGATTTCACCCTATCCTTGCCCCTCACAACTGTATCCGATGCTCCAGGGGAAACAGCCCCAGCCTATTCACCGTCTACCTATATAGCTCAAACCCTCAAACCTGGCAACATCTTTGCACATCTTTTCCGAACCCTTGCAAGTTTCACAATATCATTCCGATAGCAGGGAGACCAGGACTGAAAGCAGAATTCCAGAAGTGGATGAATCAATGTGCTGTGCCGCTGCAAAATGACGTCCCAACTTCACTACTCAAATGTACTGACCAGTAAAGGCAAGTACACTAAACACCTTCTTCACTACCCTGCCTATGATTCCACTTTCAAGGAACTATGAATCTGCACTCCAAGGTCTCTTTGTTCAGCAACATTCCCCAGGACCTTCCCATTAAATGTATAATTCCTGCCCTCATTTGCTTTTCCAAAATGGAGGATCTCACATTTATCTGAAATAAACTCGATCTGACAATCCTCAGCCCATTTGATTGAAGTCCCATTGTACTCTGAGTTAACCTTCTTCGCTGTTCAGTACACCTCAAATTTTGATGTCTACTGTAAACCTACTAACTATACCTCATATATTCACAGAAATCATTGATATAAATGATGAAAAGCAGTAGACCTAGCACCGATCCTTACACCATATTGCTCATCACAGGCCTCCAGTCCGAAAAGCACTATCCTCCGTCCCCAACCTTCCCGCCAATTTGTATATAATAGCTGGTTCTCTCTGTATCCCATGGTGTCTAACTTGCTAACCAGTCTGTTATGTGGACCTTTTTGAATGTCTTTCTGAAGTCCAAGTTAGTGATGTATGTACAAAGCCATGCTGACTATTCCTAATCACTTCTTACATTTCCAATTACATATAAACCTGTCCTTCAGAATTCCTTCCAACACCTTGTCTGCCACTACCCTCAGGCTCACCAGTGTATTGTTCCCTGGCCTTTCCTCATCACCTTTCTCAAATAATGGTGCCTGTCTTGCAGCACCTCACCTGTGGCTATCGGTGGTAGAAATATCTCAGCGAGGGACCCGAAAATCACTTCCCTAACTTCCCACAAAGATTTGGCATACACCTGATCAGGTCCCACAGATTTACTCAGCTTTCTGTATAAGACATCCCGTACAACCTCCTCTGTAATATGGACAGTTGTCAAGATATCACTATTTATTTCTCCAAACTCTCGAGCTTCCATATCCTCTTTCAGTAAAAGCTGACATGAAATCCTCGGGTAGTATCTCTCCCACCTTCTGTGGTTCCACAGACAGCCTTGTTGATCTTTGAGGGTCCCTATTCTCTGCCTGGTTACTCTTTTGTCCTTAGTGTTTGGTAGAATCTCTTTGGATTGTCCTTAAACCTCTTTCCCCCCCAAAGCTATCTCTTGTAGCCTTTTTGCCTTCCTGTTTTCCCTCAAGTGTACTCCGACTGCCCCTATACTCCGAGGGATTCATTCAAACCCAGCTGTCTGTACCTGCCATATCCCTCCTTCATCTTTTTGACCAGACCCTCAATTTCTTGAGAGACACAGCATTCTCTACACCTATCAGACTTGGCCTTAACAGGAACATACTGTCTATGTTCTCTTGTTGTCTCATTTTCACCAGCCTATGGAGGCAATCGCAGATGAGGACATGGAAACAGTCATTCTCAGTAAAGAGGTAGTGTTGAGAAAGATAACAGCCCAAAAGTACATGGGTCTCCTGGCCGTGATGGAATGCTTCCCAGGGTCTAAAAGAGATGGTGAAAGGTCTATTGTCCTTCCTTGCTAGAGGAATAGTTATGCTGCAGCTGTACAGGGTGCTGGTGAGGCCACATCTGGAGTACTGGAATAGAGGTTTGATCTCCTTACTTCAACAAGCATGTACTAACACTGGAGGGGTTGCAGAGGAGGGTCACTAGTTTGAGTCGGGAGTTGAGAGGGTTGGTGTATGTGGAGACATTGAATAGACTGGGACTATACTTGTTTGAATTTAGAAGAATGGGAGGTTGTATTGGAAAAAATAAAATTAAGAAGTGAATAGATACGATAGAAGCAGGAAGGTTATTTCCACTGGGGAGTGGGTCAACCTAGAGAGCATAGCGTCAAAGTAAGGGGGTATCTGATTTAGGACAGAGCTGAGGAGGAACTTCTTCAGCTAAAGGGTTATGAATCTGTGGAATTCCCTGCTGAGTGTAGCAGTTGACGTTATCAACTTGAATGTCTTTAAGGCAAAATGTAGATTTGCAAACAGGAAAGGAATTAAGGGTTATGGTGAGAGAGCAGGAAAGTGGAGCCGAGGCCATGAAAAGATCAGCCCTGGTCTTATTGAATGGCAGTGCAGGCTTGACGGGCCAGATGGCCTACTCCTGTTCCTATTCCTTCTGTTCTTATGTTCCCACTTTCCAGGCATCCCTTTACCTGGGGGTTGCAAAGAAATATTGAAAGTTCTCGCCTTGTACCGTCAAAATTCACCATTGTCAAATTTTGAACACCAACTTTTAGATTAGATTAGACTTACAGTGTGGAAACAGGCCCTTCGGCCCAACAAGTCCACACCGACCCGCCGAAGCGCAACCCACCCATACCCCTACATTTATCCCTTACCTAACACTACGGGCAATTTAGCTTGGCCAATTCACCTGACCCGCACATCTTTGGACTGTGGGAGGAAACCGGAGCACCCGGAGGAAACCCACGCAGACACGGGGAGAACGTGCAAACTCCACACAGTCAGTCGCCTGAGTCGGGAATTGAACCCGGGTCTACAGGCGCTGTGAGGCAGCAGTGCTAACCACTGTGCCACCGTGCCGCCCATAACTGTGCCACCGTGCCGCCCAATAGATCTGGTCTATTATTTTCTGCAACTGTTTTAAAACTAGTAGAATTATCGTCAGAGAATCCCAAGTGTAGAAGCAGGCCATTTGGCCCATCACATCCACACTGACCCTCAGAGCCTCCTATCTTACCCCTGTAACGCTGCATTTCCCATGGCCAATCCACCTAGCCTGCACATCCCTGAACAATATGGGCAATTCAGCCCGGATAATCCACCCAACCAGTACACCCCTGAACAATATGGGCAATTCAGCCTGGATAATCCACCCAACCTGCACATATTTGGACTGTGGGAAGAAACCAGAGCACCCGGAAGAAACCCACACAGACAACCTCAATAATGTGATCATCCTGTTCTTATTTCCCAGTTCCACTCAAGTAATTTCAACGGGCGAACCCCTATGAATATCCTCCCTAACATAACAATAATGTTATCCCTAATCAAAAACACCATTCCACCTTCTCTCTTATCCCCCTTTCTATCCCTCCACTTACATCTATGCCCTGGAACATTAAGCTACCTGTCCTTTCCAACCTAAGCCACGTTTCTGTAATACCCACTATATCCCAGTTCCATGTTCAAAACTATATCTGAAGCTCATCTGCTTTCCCTGTAAAACCTCTTGCATTGAAATAAATGCAGTGCAGTGCTATCAAAAGGACAGACTGATTGGCAGAGGGGGTGGGATAGCCCTGTTGGTGAGGGATTACGTTCAGCCCCTTGCGAAGGGGGAGACACAGAATCAGGAGATGTAGACTCAGATTGGAGGGTGGTTAATGTTGTCCCACTTTTCAAGAGAGGTGGGAGAGAGATAACAAGGAATTATAGACCGACTAGCCTGATGTCAGTGGTGAGAAAGATGCTGGAGTCAATTATAAAAGATGAAATTACGGCTCATTTGGACAGCAGTAATGGGATTCGTCAGAGTCAGCATGGATTTACAAAGGGGAATATACTGACTTGGATTGAAAATTGGCTGGCTGACAGGAAGCAAAGTGTAGTGATAAACGCTTCCTTTCGGAATGGCAGGCAGTGACTAGTGGGGTACCACAAGGTTCGGTGCTGGACTGCAGCATTGTCCTCGGTCCTGGGACCGCAATATACATTGATAAAATAGATGAACATATTAAAAGTAATATTAGCAAATTTGCTGATGACACAAATCTGGGTGGCAGGGTGAAATGTAAGGAGGATGTTATGAGAATACAGGTTAACTTGGTCAGGCTAGGTGAGTGGACGGATGCACAGCAGATGTAGTTTAAGGTGAATAAATGTGTGGTTATCCATTATGGAGGCAAGAATAGGAAGGCAGATTACTATCTAAAAGGAGTCATGTTTTGTAAAGGGGAAGTACAACGAGATCTGGGTATTCTTGTACATCAGTCAATGAAAGCAAGCATGCAGGTACAGCAGGTAGTGAAGAAATCTCGCTGCATGCTGGCCCTCATAACAAGAGGAATTGAGTATAGGAGCAAAGAGGTCCTTCTGCAGCTGTACAGGGCCCTGGTAAGACCGCTCCTGGAGTATTGTGGGCAGTTTTGGTCTCCACATTTGAGGAAGAGCATTGTGGCTATTGAGGGAGTGTTGGGTAGGTTCACGAGGTCAATTCCCGGAATGGCAGAATGATCATATGTTGAAAGATTGGAGCGACTGAGTTTGTGTATACTTGTATTTAGAAGAATGAGAGGGGATCTGATTGAGACCTACAAAATTATTAAAGGGTTCGACACTCTGGAGGCAGGAAGCATGTTTCCACGGATGGGTGAGTCCAGAACCAGAGGACACAGTTTAAAAATAAGGGAGAGGTCATTTAGAAGAGAGTTGAGGAGAAACGTCTTCACCCAGAGAGTAGTGGACACATGGAATGCACTGCCCCAGAAGGCAGTGGAGGCCAAGTCTCTGTATACTTTCAAGAAAGAGATGGATTGAGCTGTTAAAGATAATGGAATCAAGTGTTACGGAGATAAGACAGGAACAGGATACTGATTGTGGATGGTCAGCCATGATCATAATGAATGATTGTGCTGGCTCAAAGGGCAGAATGGCCTATTCCTGCACCGATTGTCTATTGTACCTTGTCAGTCCGACCTCATTCTGTGCCTTGCCCTTGCCTGTCTAACTTCTCAACTGTACCAGCCTCAGGGTTACCTCCTTTCTCACTATCTCTTTAGGTTTACCCCCACGCCCTCACTGGTTTAATGCCTCCCGATTAGCACTAGCAAATCTCCCTGCTTGGATATTAGACACCTTCCAATTCAGGTGTAATCCATCCTTCTTATGCACGTCACCTCTCCCCCAGCAGAGATTCCAATGATCCAAAAACGTGAATCTTTCTCCCCTGTATCAGATCCTTGGCCACGCATTCATCTGCTCTACCCTGCTATTCCTACTCTCACTAGCATGTGGCACCGGGAGTAATCCAGATATTACTACCCACCACAATCTGCTTATTATTCTCCAGGCTAATTTGCTATATTCTCTCATCAGGACTTCATCCTTTTCTCTTATGTCATCGGTACCAATGTACAGCGACCTCCCACTGATCATTCTCCCCTTTCAGAATATTCTGCACCGTCGGAGCCATCCTTCACCCAGGCAGTAGGGAGGCACCCCTATCACCATCGATCATGTGGAACCTGATATACCTCACATTACACTAGATTCATTACACTAGTAACTTGGCTGTCAGTGCGATATTCCCCTGAGAGTGTGACCCCCGATGCTTTCCAGAACAGTATACTGGTTTGAGATGGAAATAACCACAGGAGACTCCTGCACTACTTGCCCTCCACTCCTCCATTTCCGAGAGGAAACCAATCTCCCTGACTGGATCGGCAGTTTTCCTACCTTTCTGAAACCGCCACCTATCTCACCTCCCCCCATCCCCCTCCCCTGTAAATTCTTCATTAGATTTAACCATCGCTCCATCTGATCCATGAAATCCTACAGGATTTGCATCCTCACTTCCTGCAGACAATCAGGATCATTGAAACTTTCCTTAATCTCCTACATCCAACAGGAAGAGCACATCACTGTACAAATGGCCATCTCTGCACCTTAACCGTCCACAGACCCAGAAAAAGGCACACAATCTTACAGCTTTACAAAACACGACTCTAGAATAAATTAGTACCAGTATTTTATATTAAAAAAACTTAATCAAAGTATCATAAGATGTGTATTTAAAGAAATAAATCGTCGCCCTACTGAATGTTGTAGCTTTACTAAAATAAAACAGACTAAGATTTGTCTTTGAAGAGACCGAAACTCAGAGCTGTGAGTCACAGATGAACAGCACTAAACAGAGCCTTCGGTCAAATTTGTCCATGCCGACCAGATAATCTTATCCCTCTTGCCAGCACCTGGGCCACATCCCTCTAAATCTTTCCTATTCATGTCAAGTATCCAAATGCCTTTAAAATGCTATAATTGTCAGCCTCCACCACTTCCTCTGGCAGCTTATTCCATACACGCACCACTCTCTGCGTGAAAAGGTTGCTCCTTAGTTCCCTTTTATATCTTTCCCCTCTCACCCTCAACCTATGCTCTCTATTTCTGGACTCTCCTACTCAGTGAAAAGACCTTGTCTGTTTACCGTATCCGTGCTACCAATGAGTTTATAAACCTCTATGGAGGTCACCCCTCACTCTCTGATGCTCCAAGGAAAGAAAGCCCCAGCCTTTTTGCTCTCTTCCTGCAGCTCAAACCCTGACAATACCCTTGTAAATCTTTGTTGAACTTCTTCAAGTTTCACAACATCCTTCCGATTCACGGAGAACAGAATTGCACACAATATTGCAAAAGAGGCCTAACCAATGTCCTGTAATCACCTTCCAACTTCTATACTGAATGCTCTGATCAATAAAAGAATGTATTCTAAACATTTTCTTCAGTATCCTATCTACCTGCAACTCTACTTTCAAGGAAATATGAACCTGCACTGCAAGATATCTTTGTTCATCAACACTATCTAGGAATTTGCCACTAAGTGTATCAGTCCTGTTAAGATTTGCTTTTTTAAAATGCAGCACGTCACATTTATCTGAATTAAACTCCATCTGCCACTTCTCACCCATCTGAACAACATCCTGTTGTAATTTGAGGTACCCTCTTCGCTGTCCACTATACTTCCAATTTTGGCGTCATCTGCAAACTTATCAACTGTAACTCCTATGCTCATATCTAAACCATATATATAAATGACGAAAAGTAGTGGACCCAGCACTGATCCTTGCAGCACTTCACTGGTCACATGCCTCCAATCTGAAAAACAACCCTCCACCACCATCCTGCCTTCTACATTTGAGCCAGTTCTATATCCAAACGGTGAGTTCACCCTATATTCCATGAGATCTAACCTTGCTAACCAGTCTTCCATGGGGAAGCTTGTCGAGCGGCCTTACTGAATTCCATTGATCATGCCCACCTCTCTCCCCTCATCAACCCTGTTTGATACATCTTCAAATAACTCAATCAAGTTTGAGAGATAGGATTTCCCACGCACATAGTCATGCTGACTATCACTAATCAGTCCTTGCTTTTCAGAATACATGCGCATCTTGTTCCTCAGGATTCCCTCCAACAACTTGCCCAGCATCAATATCAGGCTCACGGGTCGATAGTTCCCTGGCTTGTCCTTACCACCTTTCTTAAATAGCGGCACCACGTTAACCAACCCCTAGTCTTTCGGCATCTCACTTGTGATAATTGATGATACAAATATCTTAGCAAGAGGCCCAGCAATCACATCCCCAGCTTCCCTGAGTTCTTGGGTACACCTGATCAGGTGCTGGGGATTAACCAAGCTTTACAGGTTACATGACACCCAGCACGTCCTCCGCTGTAAGATGGACATATTCAACATCTATTTCCCCACATTCTATATTGCCCATGTCCTTCTCCACAGTAAACACTGATGCAAAATATTGAGTTAGTATCTCTCCCATCTCCTGCGGCTCCACGCATAGGCTACCTTGCTGATCCTTGAGGAGCCCTATTCTCTCTCTCAAGTTACACTTTCGTTCTTAATGTATTTATAAACACCCTTGGGATTATTCATAACTCTATTTGACAAAGCCATCTCATGTCCCCTTTTTGCCCTCCTGATTTCCCTCTAAATATACTCCTACTGTCTTTAATGCTCAGGGTTTTTTTTGGATTGGAATAAATGCAAAACATTACATCTTGATAAAACAAACGAGGGCAGACTTACACTAATTAAAACAGGGCCTCGAGTAGTGATATGGAACAAAGAGGCCAAGGGATTCGGATCTTTCACGTCTGTGTCACATGTAGACAGGGTTGTTAAGAAGGTGCTTAGCACACTTGCCTTCATTGCTCAGACCGCTGAGTACAGAAGTTGGGACGTTATTTTGGATGTTGGGGAGGCCTTTTCTGGAATTCTGTGTCCAGTTCTGGTCATGCTGATATCGGGAGGACATTATGTATTTGGAGCGGATTCAGAAGCGATGTCCCAGGATGTTGATGGGAATGGATAGCTTGAATTCTAAGCAGAGGCTGGATAGGCTGCGACTTCTTTCACTGGTGCGCAGGAGGCTGAGGAGTGACCTTATTAGACTAAAATCACGGAGGGGTGGTATCAGTAATGTGAACAGCAGGTGTCCTTTCCAGGAAGGGACGCGTTTCAAGACTGGGGACATAGCTTTTAAGGGGACAGCAGAATGGCTTTAAAAACGTGTTCGGGAATTTTTTGTTTATTTTTGTTCAGACAATGGTTTGTGTGTGGAATGAACTATCAGAGGAAGTGGTAGTTGTGAATCAAATTACAAGTTTAGGGTGGCATAATGGCTCAGTGATTAGCCCTGCTGCCAGGGCCCCAGGTTCGTTTCCAGCTTTGGACAACTGTCTCTGTGGAACTTGCCCATTCTCCCAGTGTCCGCATGGGTTTCTTCCAGGGGCTCCAGTTTCCTCCCTAATGAGAGAGCAGCCCTATGGTCTGGGGGGACAATGCTGCCTTTCCCTTTTACACAGTGATGCCACTGTCTCTCTGGGGTGGGGACAGGGAATGCTGAAGGGGTGGATGGGACACCACTCAGGCACAGTGCTTTGTCCTGGAGGATGTTCACTTCCTTTAATATTGTTGGGGGCTGCACTGATGCAGGCAAGTGGAGAATGTTCCAACACAATGCTGATGTGTGCCTTATAGAGAGCAAACAGACATTGGGGAATCAGGGGTTTGGGGAAACTGAGGTTGTTCTCCTTGTAGCAAAGGCAATTGAGGGAAGTTGTGACAGAGGGTTTAGAAAGTTACACGTTATAATAATCAACCTTACGCCCATCAGCTCATTCTACAAGGCTTACAGGACACACATTAAAGGTTTTGGAAGATTCAAAGGAGAACTTTTATGCAGCAAATGGGATTCAGATGGAATACAATACTCACACACAATGCGAATATCCAGGTCCTGATGAACTGACTAATTCAATCAAAGTTTGGTGTTACAATGACTGAGATTACCATCTGAATGTCCACCTGTAGTATCCTGTAATACACGTTTATAAAATCCGTCACTGTCAGTTCAGGTTAGAATCTCACACCATCCCCTCCTCCTGGCCCAGGATGACTGGACACATTACTCCTTGTGGAGGTCAGCAGTCAGTTCAGATGGAAATCTATGTGGGTTTCTAGGAGTTTCCACCTTGGGACTTCATGTGACTGAACAGGGCAGATCTTTGACACACGGGACAGAATGTTCCCGGAGTCAGTGAGATGTGGAGAGCAGGATTGGCTTCTCATTTTTTCCTTCCGTGCTACCGCTGTGCCTCATCAATAAGACATGGGATGTGAAAGACTCATGCAGCTCGATGGTCAGAATGGAGGCAACTTGCCCAATGGGCAGCAAGCTCCTCCCATAGAGTATCTCTAAAAACAGAGCAACTCTGCAGGCTTCCCACTGCCCAGTGCTCCCAGTAAATGTTTAGAAGGGGGGGGGGGGGGGATCTCCTAGAAAAGGCGTAACTGTAAAGTTCTAAGAGGATTGTGAAGAGTGAGAGATGCACAGGAGAAGGGGTCAACAAGTTGTCAGATGGAGTATAAGTTGAAAAAATGCAAAGTCGGTAATTTTGGAGGGGATAATAAGGAAAAGAGTGCTATTTACATGGTGGAAACTGTAGAAAGCTGCACCACAAAGGCACCGGGGGAAAATTGTGCAGGAAACACTGAAAGCTAGCAGATTCTGAGTCAGTCACGAAATCAAGGGCTCAGTTTCAGATTCATCAAGTTTAAGGCAACGCCGACACGGTAAGGGGTTTCATTAATAATGGAGTTGGGGGTAAGGTGGAGACAAGCAACATTTTAGAGATTGGAATTCCTGGTGTTTATGATTGTGTAGATGTCTGATCAAAAAGTCACCTTGGGGTTACAGATATAACAGCAATATTGTGATGAGTCTAGTCTAGTTCTGCCTCAGACTGCACCCAGCGAGAGGGAGGGGCTCAGCAGGAAGGGAAAGGAATTTGTAATAGCAACTGAAGGTAATGGGTTTAACCGTAACAATATTTCATTGTAGGAAATTGCAGTTAATCGAGTAGTGGGAATGCGATAAGCAGTTTGGTAACTGAGTAACAGTGGAGCAATGGAGAGGGATGATGGGGAGGGAGAGCTAGGCATCGTCAGTGTACATGTGAATCCTCACACTGTGCTTTTAGACGATGTCACCTCCTGGCAGTATGTAGGTGAGATACAGGAGAGAGCAAGGATAGATCCTTCAGCGACACCAAATACAAGGAATTCAGAAAGGAAAGGGAGAGTGGAGATGGAGCAGGATTTACAAATGATGGTGAGGTCAAACGTTAGTTATTTGCAGAATGGATGAGAAGGACATAACCAGAAAAGACAGACAGACAGAACAAGGAACAATATCTGTGAATTGGCGAGGGGGTTGTGATGAGGAGGAAACAGAATTGGAATGTCTGTGGTTTAGCGAGACTAGTAAAAGATCAAGATGAGCTCTGATAAGGCTTGACAAGAGACTGGAGAAAATTGCAAGTTTGGGACAAAAATCAGGAACACAATGTGAGGTAGTTTGTCTCAGTGGGCTAGTGGGATGGAGGGAAGCAGCAGAGGCAGCTGATCGGATTGTCTCAGTCTTAGTGACAGAGAAACTCAATGTGCTCCTTGCTCTTGTTGTTGGAGAGAAGGATGAAGGAGACAGGATGATGGACAGTGTTTTACAAAGAAACAAAACCAGGGTTAGTGATATTTAAAATGAGTGAACAAACCTAATGTATTTAACTTTTATCCAGAATATTAAAATGTACAACTGAAGTCCTTGTTCAAATCGCATATTGGCAAATGGTGGAATCTGAATTCAAGAAAAAAATAACTGGAATTAGGAATCTCCTGATCTCCATGGAAACATTGTCAATGGCGAAAAAAATCCTGCCAACCTGACAGTCGCCCAACAAGCTACTCACTGTATTAATCACTGCAAAGTCTCAACAAAGGAATGAAACTGGATGGACCACTTGGCATCTAACAAGGCATTAGGAAATACAACCACAGAATCAGCCCTCTTGACTCTGCAACATCCTGCTCACTAACATCCGGGTTTTTTTTGTGCCAAAACGTGGCGAGCTGTCTCACAGACTAGTGAAAGAAAAGCCTGACAAAGTCATACTCACAGAGTCATCCCTTACAGATAATGGCTAGACACCAACGTCACCATCCCTAGATATCGAGAGTGCGATGATGGAAAACACAACAGGTCAGGCAGCATCTGAGGAGCAGGATAATCGACGATTCGAGCCTAAGCCCTTCATCAGCCCGACCTGCTGTGCTTTTCCAGCACCACACTCTCGACTCTGATCTCCAGCATCTGCAGTCTTCACTTTCTCCTGAAATCTCTGGATATGTCCTGTCCCACCAGCAGGACAGACCAGGCAGAGGTGATGGCATAGTGGTGTACACACAGGAACCATTTGCCGTGGGAGTACTCAGCATTGACTTTGGACACCAGGAAGTCTCATGGCTCCTGCTGATTACCACGTACCGTGCTCCCACGGCTGATGACTCAGTGCTCCTCCATGTTGAACAACACTTGGAGGAAGCACTGAGGTAATAAATGGTGACAAGCCTACTCTGGGTACAGGATTTCAATGTCCTCTACCAAGAGTAGCTCAGCAGCAGGATTACTGACTGAGCTGGTCGGTTCCTCAAGGACATAGCTGCTCAACTGGGTTTGCAGCAGGCGATAACGGAACCAGCAAGAGGGAAAAACATACTGGATCTTATCAGCATGTATCTGCCAGCTGCAAATGTATCAGTCCATGACAGTATCGGTAAGAGCGACCATCCCACAGTCTTTTTGGAGACAAAGCCTCACCTTAAAGTTGAGAAAAACCTCCATTGAGCTGAGTGGTACTATCACCGTGCTAAATGGGACAGATGTAGGAACTCAAACTGGATCTCTCTGAGGCACTATGGGATAACAACAGCAGCAGAACTGTACTCCAGCACAATCTGTAACCTCATGGGTTTGTACATCCCGCACTCACCCATCACAATGGACAGGAAAGGAGGGCATGCCATGAGCAGCACCAGGCATACCTAAAAATGCAGTGCCAACCTGTTGAAGCTACCAAACAGGACCATCTGCATTTTAAACAGCATCAGCATCAGGCAACAGAGCTAAACGATCCCACAACCAATGGATCAGATCAGAATTCTGCCACACCCACTTGTGAATGGTAATGGACAATTAATCAACTTGTTGCAGGAAGCACAACAGATATCCCCACCCTAACTAACGGAGGGATCTCACACATCCATGCAGCATTTGCAGCAATTCTCAGCCAGTTGCAAAGTGGGTTGATCCATCTCAGCCTTCAACAGTGGTTTCCAAAATCACACACGTGAGTTTTAAGTCAGTTTGATTTAGTTCGAATAATACCAAGAAATGGTTAAGTAGTGTAAAGGCTATGGGTCCTGCTAACATTCTGGCAATTATACTGATAACTTGTGCTCCAGAACTTGCCACCCACAAAGCCACGTACCCATCCAGCACTGGCATTGACTGACAATGTGGAACATTGCCCAGGGATGTTCAACACAAAAACACAGGTCAACTCCAACCCAGGCAATTTCCCTCGATCAGCAGTAAAGTGATGGAAGTATTCATCAACAGGGCTATCAAGCAGCAGCTGCTCAGCAACAGCCAACTGAGTGACACTCATTTTAGGCTCCACCAGGGCCACTCAGCTCCCGATTGTGTTACCACCTGATTCACAACCTGACAACCAGCTGAATCCCAGAGGTGAGGTAAGAGTGACAGCCCAGTCCCACTCCAACACCACTATTTCTAGCTGATTCCACCCTCATCTCAGCTCATATACTGAAACTCTCATCCATCGTGTGTTATCTCCAGACTTAAATTATCCAAACACACTCCTGGCCAGCCTCCCAAATTCAACCTCTCTGTAATCTCAAGAAAAATTGAAAGCTCTATCGCCCACGTGCTCACTTCTCCCCAAATATGTTCATCCGTCAAAAGGCTCCTATAAGCAACAACAATTTAAAATTCTCATTCTTGACTTTATTCCTGGCTGTTCTCATCCCTAGCTCCATGCACCACACATCCTTTGAGACCTCGTCAATCCATTTACTTCGAGACTCCCAATGATTTGTTAATTCATTACTTCAACTGTGTAGCTGATTCTACAGTTGCTAAAGCAACATGGTCTGGAATTTGCAGACAAAACATCACAGGTCTGCGTTCCACCTTTAAGACATCCCTCAAAACCTGCTTTTTGGCAATGCTTTTGGTCACCTGACCTAATATCTCCATCTCTGGCTTTATATCTAAAATTCTCAATGATATTTTATATGAAATTATAAGCATGATAATAAAATTACAAACTGTTCTTGATTTTGACATTATCTTCAAATCATCACTGTTGCTGTAATGAATAATCTGTAATGTCTCTTACCCAACCACATTGTGGGAGCACCTTCACCACACAAACTGCAGCTGTACAAGAAAGTCAAACATCACCCTCTCCCCAGGCAACAGGGCTTTGGCATTAATCACTGGGATCTGTGGAAGGAGAAACACAGTTCAAGGGGGTGCAAAATGCATGACAGGGAATGAAAGTGGTGCAGAATTTGATAGTCAGAAACTGAAGGAAAATACACTTGCTTATTGGAAAAAAGAATTCTTGACTCAAAAATATTCAAGACAAAATAATCTGATAATAGAGCAGCACATGGTCAGGGGCTGGGCCACGTGAAAAACTCATTTACAAAGGGTCTATAAAAGTAATAATACAGTACTAAACAGACCAAAAATACCCCCATGGTTGGAGACTGAGGAGGCTGGACATTGACAAAGTGGTCCTGAGGGAGCCCAGAGGTGAATCAGAGCAGGATTGGCTGCTGTCATCACAATGACTCTGTACCAGAGAGAGGCTGCACATGCGCCTGGCTGCACCGTGCCCCCTACAAAGATGGCGGCTCCGCACGTGTCCAGTGAATCGTTGTCCCGAATAAAGATGGCGGCGCTCACTCAGGCCTGCAGCCGCTGAGGCAATTCCCCATTTACTGCAAACACGGGACTGGGACGTTCAAATTTGTGTTTTCCGACATGCACAATTTGTATGTAAAACCTCTCCGCTCATGACATCACAGCTTCTCTCACATTTCCCTGTTTATTTCTTTCCTTACCGTATCCTTTCTCTCTATAACTTCCCAAGCATTTATTACAGCGACTCTGCGTCGGGCGCGAGGGTGATCACATGGTTTACTTTAGCTCCGCCCTTCATTCACTGTGATTGGTTGGAGGATCAACCTCCCGCAAGGTCCTCCGGCTCCGCCCACCGTCCTTTCATTGGTCCGGTGCTGACATCAATCACCCGGGGTCACTGTTGGCTGGAGCATGCGCAGTGTGTCCTGCTTGTGCTGAGATGTTGGGTCATGTGATGGGAGGTAACAACAATGAGTGCAGATGCTGCAACCCAGATTCTGGGTCAGTGGTGCTGGAAGAGCACAGCAGTTCATGCAGCATCCAAAGGGCAGAGAAAAAGCCCTTCATCAGGAATAAAGGCAGTGAGCCTGAAGCGTGGAGAGATAAGCGAGAGGAGGGTGGGGAGAAAGTAGCATAGAGTCCAATGGGTGAGTGGGAGAGAGGATGGAGGTGACAGGTCAGGGAGGAGAGGGTGGAGTGGATAGGTGGGAAAGAAGACAGGCAGGTAGGGCAAGGCTGGACAAGTCATGGGGACAGTGCTGAGCTGGAAGTTTGAATTAGGGTGAGGTGGGGGAAGGGGAAATGAGGAAACTGTTGAAGTCCACATTGATGCCCTGGGGTTGAAGTGTTCTGAGGCGGAAGATGAGGCGTTCTTCCTCCAGGCGTCTGGTGGTGAGGGAGCGGCGTGAAGGAGGCCCAGGACCTCCATTCCTCGGCAGAGTGGGAGGGGGAGTTGAAATGTTGGGCTACGGGGCAGTGTGATGGATTTGTTGGGGTGTCCCGGAGATGTTCCCTGAAGCGCTCTGCTAGGAGGCGCCCCCAGTCTCCCCAGTGTAGAGGAGACCACATCGGGAGCAGCGGATACAATAAATGAAATTAGTGGATGTTTAGGTAAAACTTTGATGGATGTGGAAGGCTCCTTTAGGGCCTTGGTTAGAGGTGAGGGAGGAGGTGTGCGCACAGGTTTTACAGTTCTTGCGGTGGCAGGGGAAAGTGCCAGGATGGGAGGGTGGGTTGTAGGGGGCGTGGACCTGACCAGGTAGTCACGGAGGGAATGGTCTTTGCAGAAGGCGGGAAGGGGTGGGGAGGGAAATATATCCCTGGTGGTGGGGTCTTTTTGGAGGTGGCTGAAATGTTGGTGGATAATTTGGTTTATGCGAAGGTTTATAGGGTGGAAGGTGAGCCCCAGGGGCGTTCTGTCCTTGTTATGGTTAGAGGGGTGGGGTGTGGAGGGCGGAGGTGCGGGATGTGGACGAGATGTGTTGGAGGGCATCTTTAACCACATGGGAAGGGAAATTGCAGTCTCTAAAAAAAGAGGCCATTTGGTGTGTTCTCTGATGGAACTGGTCCTCCTGGGAGCAGATATGACGGAGAAGGAGGAATTGGAAAATGGGATGGCATTTTTGCAAGAGGTCGGGTGGTTGAGAGTTTACTGAGGGTAAGAATTCCCTTTGCGTGAGCTCTGCAGTAGATTTCCTTTATTCATGGAGGGCACTGCCTTCCTACTCATTACTGTATAGCTGTGACTGATGAATCAATGCCATCTGAATCAGTACATAAACACCCCATTTTCACAACATCTGAGATCTTTAGCACATTGTATCACGCTCTTCTTTGGAGACAAATAAAATGAAACGGAGCCTCAAGGAATCGGAGCAGGCATAGGCAATTCATCCCTTTCAGCTTGTTCCCCCATTCTGTCAGATCATGGCTGGGCCAACCCAGGCCTCAACACCTCTTTTATGCTTGATCCGCATAGCCTTCAACTGCTCAATATTTCAAAACTCTATCTACCCTTTTTAAAATAATTTGAGATAGAATCATAGATTCCCTACTGTGTGGAAACAGGCCCTTCCGCCCAACAAGCCAGAACAACCCTCCGAAGAGTAACCCAACCATTCCCCTCCCACATTTAACTTTCACAAAAGTTTGGGTGAGAAAATTCTAGCCATTCACTGAGAGAAAAAAATCTTACTTTTTCTAAAATGAATGTTCCCTTGTTTGAGACTTCACTGGTGCTGGAAGATCTAGTCAACGTCCACCCTGTCAAGCTCCTCAGAATCTTGTTTCCATAACATCATCCCTGCTTATCTATTCTTGATAGGTCAACCCTTTCATGCTTGAAGCAGCTAAGTGAATCTGTTTTGAATGGTCTCCGATGTTGGTTTATCCTTTATTAAATATGGGAGCTAACATTGTATACAGCACTGCAAGTGAGGACTCAGCAACAGCCAGTGTGGTTAACCAATCCTCAATCCATGCTAATACATTACCCCGATACCATGAGCTCCTCAATTGTGCAATTCACTTTTATGTAGCTCCCTATCATTTGCATTTTTAAATTCCAAATACAGAACATCATTGGATTGCCCTGCTAGTTATCTCCTCAATGAACTGTCGCAAATTTGTCAAATATACTTTCTCTTTCACAAAACCCAGTCTACCATGTTTAATGATAAGCTTTTTTAAATGTCCTGCAATTTCTTACTTTAATATTTGACTCTGTAGATTCTTTCAGTAGATTTGCTAAGTATGATTCCCCTCTCTTAAATCCATGCGGACTCTGTCCAATCCTGTCACTGTTCAGTAAGAAACTTGAGTGTACTCCAATATAGTTAGTAAATGTATCTGTAGTTATTTCTAAAAATTGATTACTTATAAATGCTGGACCCATGCAACATCAATGAATTTGTGACTCTGAGTTTGGGTTATTGTGTTTTTTTACTGTTAATTCCTTTTCGTACTGTGTTATGCAGACAGCACCAAGTGATCACTCTGAATTGTGAGTAACTTTGATAATAATATATTTTAAAAATGACATCCCAACATGCTGCCTCCGTGCAAGGAGGATTTTATTCAATAGTTTGCAGATAAAACTGAACAGAATTTTGCTACAATTTGGCCAGACTGCAAGTTACACCAAAGTAGGAGTGCCTCACCTTTAGAGTGTTCCCAGATACCTTGCAACTGCAGTATTTTGGTTTGCACTCAGCTATATGTTGTTCTCACTTGCTTCTTTGTGAAAGATTACAAAATTAACTTGGATGAATGAAGTTATGTTTTCTTTCATCAATATTAGGAGAAAAAAAAGTCTGTATTTCAAGTGCTGATAAAGTAAAATAAACTGATAATCAGTAGAAAGGGTTTAAGATTGATAGATTCTTGTTGCCTCGAGGAATTAAGGGCTACGGGGAGAATGCTGGTAAGTGGAGTTGAAATGCCCATCAGCCATGATTGAATGGCGGAGTGGACTCGATGGGCCGAATGGCCTTACTTCCACTCCTATGTCTTATGGTCTGAGATGGATATGGAACAAATGCTGGCAAATGGGACTAGATTAATTTAGGATATCTGGTCAGCATGGACAAGTTGGACTGAAGGGTCTGATTTATGTATTGTACAACTGTGACTTCATTCTCTCAATTATTCAAGAAGTTGAATACTTCGAGGAGGAAAAGGAGAATTTATGCAGAGAATGCACTTGAAATGATGATTGAGGTATATCAAACTCACATTGTTTCATCACCTTTTCCTCTGGGTTCTTCAATGAACAAACTTGTTTTGTTCTCTGAATAACTATGTATCATGTGATTTGTTCTGCACAAAATATTTCGTTAGGATCTAGTGAACTATTAAGAAATGTTCATGTTTAAAGTTTAGGCAGCTTGATTGTGAATCTCATCTTGGCCTGAACACCACTTTCCTGCCAGCCCTCCTTAACTCTTCAACCCATTACTGATTAAAAGTCTGTGTGTCTCTTATTTAAATTTACTTCATGTCCCAGAATCCACAGTGTTCTGAGATAGGGAATTCCCCAGGTTCACCATCCTCTGAGAGAAGTAATTCCTCCAACTTTCCCTTCATTGTAAACTTAGGACGACTCATTGTAGATTGAATCATCTTCTCTGTCTCTACTTGGTCAATCCCTTGACCATTTTATAGACCCTCAATGATACCACCTCTCATTCTTAGGCTGCAGTGAATATGAATGTAAATAGTGGTTGTCGTTCAGCTTGTGGCATTTTGATAACTGTGGCAGAGGATGTTTGTTCAAAACTGAGCTCGACAGTTAGTGCTTTTCAAATAAGAAATAGTTGACGAGATTAAGTACATTAATATGTTGGCGTTTTGTTTTTAGGAAGACTTACTGTTGGGAAGATTTGGTTAAGGGAATATTGCAGTCAAAGCTGTGGAAGATTAACCCCCACCCATGTGTGAGGTAGTACACTGTGGTCAAAAGAATAAAGAGACCACTTCCTCTTTGGAAATATGTCCTTAAATAGGGCAGAGGGATCTGGAGATAGCAATGAGTCACTGGCAGCAAATGGCACCAGTTTGTGAGGTTAAATAGAAAAGTAGATCATGGGTTTATTTCTGGGAGGACAGAATGGAAATGTGTTCGATATGTGTAGAACCATGGACAGATCACCCTTGGAGCACTGCAAACAGTTCCGATCTTCATATTGTAATATGGATGTAGAGGCAGTAGGGAAGATAAAGAATAGTTACTGGAATTATATTCAAACTGAATTTGAATTCATCAAGTAAGATTGGACAGTCTTGTCTCATTGTAAAAGAGTGACATGGTCCAGTTACGTTTGATCGGGTAGACATGGAAAAGATGTTTCTGCTTGTGAATGTCAGAATCCACTGGATCTGTGGATATAATTGTAATCACTATTAAATCTCACGGGGAATTTGCAGAGGGCGACAAAGTCTTTACCAAAAAGGGGTTTGAATGTAGAACTTACTTCATCAGGAATAATTGAAGCAAATAACAGATGAATTCAAGGAGGAGCTTGGAATACAAGAAATCAAAGAAAACTATGTTGATGGGTTTAGGTTGAGAAGGAAGCCTGTGTAAATCACAGATACTGAGAACCTGTTTTTGTGTCCTGAAACTATGCATCTGTGTTGTTCTGTGACATTTCTCTAGGAGCAGCAGCGGCAGCAGTAAACAAGACAGCTCACCCTTACCATTCTTGGAGAAAAGCAGAACCTCTGGCCACACAAAAGGGAAATAGCTCTACTGAGGAGGTGGTTCAAACAGTGGCCAACGACTCAATCTGCAGAGACAGTGTGCCTTCATTACCTGGTGAGAAAGGGGAATTCTTTAACCAGAAATGGTGTTTTGTCCTTCCAATGATCTCATGACTTAAGCAGGGAAATGTGTCTCATCAGTTAGATGACTTGAATCAATCAAATCTTTTGCTACGTTAGCACTCCTTCCCTACCCACAGGATATGTGGGTCAAATAGGCACATGTCTTGCATTGCTTTAATTCATGATTCCTTTATTCAGTCATGAGATTAACCTATTCAATCCAAGTTCCTTGTGTTTCCCTTGGATCTGTGATTGTGCACAAGGAAACTTAAACAATGTATGATTCAATATCAAAGTTGTATTGAATCAATAATTGTAACCCCACTCTGCTCCTTGAGCAGATAGTTAATCCAAGGATTCTAGCTCAGCCCTTAACTTCAAGTTCAAGTTCTAAACCTTTCAGTGAGCAATGGAAAATAACAAAGAACAATGTCAGTCATTTATTGTCTCTACAGCCTCTGCTTCTGTTGCCACTGAATACTCCCATAAGTTTGACGAGCCAATAACTAAAGATGAGATTGAAGAGAAATCCTTCCGTTCTCTTCTGCCACCAGAGAGCCAACACCACTTTCATATGGGGAAGGAACGCAGCCAGCAGGATGGTTCAGATGAGGACGTAGTGTGGGACCAGTCGGCTTCTCTTATGGATTAGGGTGAGTGGTGTTACCAATTAGTGGGATCTCAGTGCTTGGAATAGTTGCTTCTCTCCTTGTTCGAGGTACCTTGCCATGAGATTCAGATGGAGAGGACGAGGACCATATGGTGTAACAAGTGTGAGCCAACAGTTGGGCAGGGCCTGTGTTTCTGAAAAAAAAAGCGAGTACCACTCGGTCACAATGTGCCCAGAGTTTATAAATCATGAAGGAGAATAAATACTTGACATTGTTAATCTTTGTGATCGAGTTCCCATATAGTGAAGACAACGATTAATATTTATTGGGATTCCTTGCTCCCCCAATCAGATAAACACAAGGCAAATTTGACTGTGAAGAATGTCCCTGAATTTACACCTTTCTACTGTTCATTAAAGGTAATAAGATGCAAAAGATATTTTTGCAGAGGAATTTGATTTGAACAAGAGACATTTGTGCAGATAGTAAGAGGTATTCTAATTGGAAGGATATGTTTAGTGATATCCTGCATGGATCGATGTTGGAGATCTAATTATTCGCTATTCATAATGAAAGGAAAGCCACATTCAACATTTGGGGCCACTCTGCAGATGACAGCGATTCCAAGTGTCGGTAGATGGAAGCACAGCATTAGGAAGCAATCTTGATAGATTCAGTAAATGAAAAAAAACAACGACAGATGAGTTTGTGTCGGCAAGTGAGAGGTTGGATCAAAATCGGATATTTTGTGATTGTGAAAATAGAGAGAGTGGACTCCAAAGAAACTACGTGGGATTGATCCAGCTGTATAGTTCACGAAAATGTCTCAAACAGGTTCAGAAAAGTGACCAAGGGGCCGGTGGAATGTTGACATTGATCTCGACAGAAGACGAGATACCAAAGGATTAGAAGTCATGCTTCAGCAAATCCGAACCTAGTTAGACCAAGCTGTCAGGGCTGGGTACCATGGCTGAAGGAGAGTATCCCTCTGAGGGGAAGTGCAGTGTAGATTTACTGAAGTGATACTTGGATTCCAAGGTTTAACTTAAGAAGAAAGATTAAACAGATAAAGTGTTCGAGTCAGAACATTGAGGTGTGATAACGGGGAACACTTTTATACACAGAAATGGATAGTTTGATAAAGTTCCACAAACAGCGATTGATTGGAAATTATTTGCAAATTTCAAATTTGAGGTTGGTAGATTTGGAATGAAAATGCTGAAGGATTATGGGACAAAGACAGGGATTTGTCATGATGATGAAGATGACCATGATTTGGGTGAATGGTGGAATAGGCTCACGAAGCTAAATAGCCTCCTCGTGTTCTGATGTTGATGTAACCGTGGCTCCCTTATTCTCTGCAAGTGCAACTCCTGTTGTGTTTTTGGTTATTTATCCGAACCTGGCAGCAAATTAGTGACTGGAGTCCTGACCAGAACGTTATCAGGATGAGGGACTTCGCCGGTCTTAATGTGTTTCACAGACGATGAAATGACACAGCCAGCACTCTCCTTCTGTCTCTCCCCGACTCTCTTCAACCTCTCCTCCACTCCCACACCCCACCCCCACCGTCTCGGGCCCTTGGCACAACACTCTTAGGCCCCACCCCTCTACCCACCCCTCCCCCCGCCCCCCCCCCTCGCCCCCACTGGCTCACCTTGTCCCACCTCGCCCCCCCTCACTACCCTCTCGCCCCGCCCCCTCAAACCTGCTCGCCCCCCCATCGCCACCCTCGCCCCTCCCCGACCCCCCTCGCCCCCAACTCGCCCTCCAATCGCTCCCCTCGCACCCCCTCGAACCCCCGCTTCACCTCCCCCTCGCACCCCCCTCGTCTCCACTCACCCCCACTCACCCTCTAATCGTCTCCCTCACCCCCGCTCGACCCCTCTCTCCCCCCGACCCCCTCGCCACAACCCCCTATCCCCCTCACCCCCCACACCCCCGCGCCACCCTTTCCCACCCTGATTCGTCCCCCTCGCACACTGATTCGTCCCCCCGCACCCATTTTCCCCCTCCCTCTACCCCTCCATCTATCCCTTACACCCCCAACCCCTCCCTCTCCACCCTTCCTCTCCCCCTCTCCATCTACCTCTTTCCTCTGCCCCTCCCACCCCCTTCATCTACCCCACTCCCTCTACACACACTACCTGCCCTCCCTCTACCCCTCCCTCTACCCCACCCTCTACCCCTCCCTCTATCCCCCCTCCCTCTATCCCCCCTCCCTCTATCCCCCTCCCTCTATGCCCCCTCTATCCCCCTCCCACTATCCCCCCTCCCTCTATCCCCCTCCATCTATCCCCCTCCCTCTATCTCCCCTCCCTCTATCTCCCCTCCCTCTATCCCCCCATCCCCCCTTCTACCCCTCTCCCTCTACACCCGCTACCTGCCCTCCCTCTCCCCCCCTCTCGATCCCCCCTCTCTCGATCCCCCCTCTCTCCA